>NC_066581.1:521837602-521935102 GCF_024323335.1 Lathyrus oleraceus
TTCAGGTTAAGAAGCAATTGCCCAAAGAAACTTATACAAGTTGAATGAGTTTGATTTGATTATCATGACTAACTTGTTTGTTTTGAAGGTTGTTTGGCTCACATGCTTTGAGCCTTGTGCATTGCACATTTAACTGATTGTGTTGACTGTTGATCTCTATCTCATTTTGATTTAACTTTGAATTGTATACTGATGTTGTCTGACTGGTTTCAGGTACCTTTAGTTGCTTATAGTTCTTTAAGAACTTTGCTTTGCTTTGCTTAAGAGCAATTTGCATTGAGGTATACTTTCTTATCTTCATGTAGTCTGGAAGACCTGGCCTGTTACTTGGCCAGGCAACTGTCTGAAGTCCTCCTTAAGAGGCAATGTTTGTGACTGTCTACATTTGTCCTTGTATAGAGTCAAAGACCTTCTAAGTGAATAGGCAATTGGCAGAACCCAAGGGATATGCAATCTATCCCCTGCTATTCTGTGTGTCATCTGCTTCGCTCACACCACTGTGTTGATGCATTGCAGATACAAACCCAAGATCTTGTACAATTGTACAGTTGAGTCAGTTTCAAATGTGTAGAAGGGTTCCCACTTTCTGAACCCACACATTCTTGTCTTAAGCTCTCCCAGGCCAGGGATAAGAGCTGTGAAGTCTTATCTTCACTCACCTTTCATCTGCTTCACCTTAGCCCCTCAATGGCAAGGTTAAGAGCTAACACTACCCAGTTACAGTGGTTTGTTTGTTGAGGTTGATACGACCCCTCGACTAAAACCTAACCTTGATTGAGCCCATTGCTTGCATGTAGTGTGTGCTACTTGTGCTTGTGTGTTTGCTTTAGCTTGCTTCCTGTGCAAGTTAGGTTTAGTTTGGCTTGCTTCCTGTGCAAGTTAGGTTAGGTGTGGCTTGCTTCCTGTGCAAGTCATGTTTAAGATAGGCTTGCTTCCTGTGCAAGTTAGCTAGAAACCTTAACTTAGGGATGATTTTGCATGATAACATCTAGGCTCGAGTCGTAGTCTCCCTAGTTGTGTCTCCCTCTGTTATCTGGTTAGGCTAGTCCTTTTTTCCCTGCGTAGGGGAACTACGTCGCCCTGATCCTCATACCAGATGAGGTACGTAGGCAGGAGATGAGCTGATCTCTCCGGGCGCCCTTTTATTTTGATTGTGTGAGTTTGTTTCTCCTTTTCTGGTTGGAGTCCGACGTAAGTCCAGCGATTGGCAGTTGGTTTCCTGTGTGTGTTTGTTGGTTCGGATGCTGATGTAAGACCAGTGATTGGCATTCAGGCTCCACGTTGGCCTTTGCCTGTGTTTATTTGTGTGCGTGTTAGCCGAGCTACGAATGCTCTGATTCTCCTTCGTCCGAGGAGATACGTATGCATAGGATGCGACATCCTAGCGAGCATGTGTTTTCCCCAGTCCGAACTACTTAGACTCTGATGTCTATGCCTGATAGACTAAGTAGGCCCAGGATGCGATATCCTGCCGAGTCAGTTTCAGTCTTGTCTGTTTTCTTGTGTCTCTTTCAGCCAGTGTGTGTGTGTTTTGAGCAGTGTTTTAGCAACCATTTTCCTTCCTTTTGTGCGTGGATCCCGTCGAGTACGACGGATGCGTAGGGGTGCTAATACCTTCCCTTCGCATAACCGACTCCCGATCCCATTCTCTTTGGTCGCGAGACCATGTTCTTTCCAGGTTTACTCTGAGCGTTTCCTTTCCCTCTTTTGGGATAAATAACGCACGGTGGCGGCTCTGTTGTTCTTCGTTTCCCGCCGGTTTTTCGCGTAATGCGACAGCTGGCGACTCTGCTGGGGATACAAGAGAAGTTGACCTGTGCTGGTCCGTCTTCCCTAAGCGAGTCTCTCCTAGCGCTCTCTAGGTTAGGGATTTGGTTGCTTTGTGCTGTTATTTATTGCATTCATTTGTATATATTTGCATTTACTGTTTGCATTTATTGTTTGCATTAATGTTTGCATTCATTCATATTCATCTGCTGGATGTGTTGTGTTTCTCTGTTTGGGGTGGGAGTTACTCGAGGTAAAAGGCCCAATACCCAGGCCATGAGTGCAATCTAGGAAACCTAGGAATAGAGTGATTCATGGGAAGCGGGTGGTGTACGCCACTTAGTGGAACATTGATATCACGAGCAGTTCAGACTCTGATGGGGTATTATCGGTGCATACATCTGGTGTGCACAGGATGATATTTTTGAAAGGGTTGTTTATCCTGCGTTTCTCTCGACCTTACCCTGGCCTAGATGACACCCGTGAGTGGGGAGGGAATGATCATTTTAACAGGTACAGATGGTGACTTGTTGGTGACTTGTTGGTGACTCTGGGTATTGTTGGTGACTGTGAATTATGGACATTTATTTCTGGGACGCCGGAGTTCTGTCCGCGGTTTATCAGCGGGTTCCATTTATTTCGGATCCCCGGGTTGAATTTGAGAGTACTTGTTCAGAGGATCTGGCTGTCATCTGTTCGGTGGATGTTCCTGTGATAATAGTGATGTAATCTCCGGTTCCGTTTATTTCGGAACTCCCCAAGTCGGATTTATGGTGACTCGGTTCTCCAGATTTGGATTCAGATGACCGTTTATCAGTTGACTTTGGGTTTCAGATGAATGGTGGTTCCGAGTTCAAGCCGAAGCTTCGATCCTGTGCCTTAAGACGCACAGCCTGACCAGTCATGTTTGCATCATCTGCATCATAGCATATTTATTTTCAAAAAAATAATAATGTATGAAAAAAGTTAACTCGCATACGCATATCCTTTATCAGGATCATTCATGATAAAATAGCATCCGCATCATGCATATCATGCACATAGCATCCTTGCATTACAGACACGTTTGGAGGGACTTCTCACTCTGGTTCCTGACTGAGACAGGATTGTTGATCGTCGTCCGCACCGCTATTCAACCAGATTGAATCAATAGAGGAGTATGGAACAGGTTCAGGCAGAATTGGCCGAGATGAGGGCAAACATGGCCCAGTTCATGACAATGATGCAAGGAGTTGTTCAGGGGCAAGAGGAGCTGCGTGCCTTAGCCCAGAGACTGGAAGCCGTGATTCCACCAGTCCACCGTGCTTCACCAGTGGGTGTACCCGTTCATGAGAATGTTGCTGTCACTATTCTCGTCAATGATTATGCCGTGGGTGATGAATTGAGGGGGATCAGAATCAGTGAACAGCCTCTTGCTGCAGAGACTGTTAATATCAGAGCAACCCGCGCTCCGGTTCGCCATCCTGGCTCTTCAAGTTCTTCCGATTCTAAGAAGTCATTCTCTGGGGCACCCAGGAGGGGAGAGAGTGAAACAAATGCTGTGCACCGTCGAAGGAGTGCGAACAAAGGACCATATCGTCAGGTCGCTGCTGTGACTATCCCAGCAACTCAAACTCCACAGCAACAGAGAAGACCGACTCAGCAGTATCAACATCAGCAACATCATCCGCAATAGCAGGCTTACCAGCCTCCCAATGATAATCAAGCCAATACGGGTAATGAGAGGAAGAGGATCATTTTTGACCCGATCCCTATGTCATACTCAGAGTTGTATCCCTCTTTGATAGAGCGGAACTTGATTACTCCCAGAGACCCGCCGGCTATACCCGTCAACCCTCGGTGGTGGTATAGGCCTGAGCAGCATTGTGTGTATCATTCAGGTGCTCCTGGTCATGACGTGGATAGTTGCTTTCAGTTGAAGATGAAGGTTCAAGACCTCGTGAGGTCAGGTATTCTGAACTTTGAAGACTTGGGTCCCCATGTTGATCAAGCTTGAAGATAACAAGTCCTGGGCTGGCGCCGACTTTTCTTCAGAAGGGTTGTTCAGAAAACAGAAGCTACTGATGCAAGAGATACTGACAGTTGTCATCCCCGGTGGGATCTATCACAATTGGGTCACTGTGGGCTTTCCTACAGTTGTTCATAAGTCAGAGTAATAATCACTTTGTTTAAAAACCCTTCTCCCATGCCAAAAGGAGAAGTGATGACATTGTTGGCAACATTTTGTGCAATGATATTTTCATTCAAATAAATTCATGTTAAACATTTGTTTTTCCATTTGTTTTCCCTTTTCGCTTTTTGCATGAAATTGGTGATCACAAAAACCCTAAAAAACAAGAATAAAAGCAATCTTTTCATCTGCATAACGATTGTCTTGTTTGTTTTTCAAAAAGCTTTTCATCTCTAAATCATTATGCAGGTTGTTTTTTAAACCCATTGGACATAATGATCGGACGTCATCTCCCAATTTTGAATTCCCTGTATTCGAAGCGGACGAAGATGATGTTGAAAGGATTCCTGACGAGATTTCCCGACTTCTTGAGCAAGAAAAGAAGATCACTCAGCTGCATCTCGAGAATCAGCAGAACAGCCAACTGGGGCATATATACAAAAAAAAATATAAAATAAAAAAAAAGAAAAAGGAAAAAAAGGAAAAAAAGAAGGAAAGAAAAAAGAAAGAAAGAGGAGGGTGCAAAATCAAAAGAAATCAAAAGAAATCAAAAGAAAGAAAAGAAGGAAAAAACAAAAGAGAAATAGCACCCTCAAAGTCCCAAGTTGGCTGATGCTGAATTCGATCGAAAAGAAGAGATCAACTACCATGTGTCATGGTCAGTCATATCAGCAGAGAGTGAAAAAGCATTTGACAAGAAGGTCAAGTCTCGTGTGTTCCGAGAAGGTGACCTTGTGCTCAAGAAGGTCTTGTCTTTCGTGCTCGATTCCAGGGGCAAGTGGACTCCAAGCTATGAATGTCCATATGTTGTCAAGAGAGCCTTTTCAGGCAATGTTTTGACACTTACAACGATGGATGGAAAAGTTCACTCGTCCTGTGAATTCCGATGCAGTCAAGAAATACTTCGCCTAAAACAAAAAAAAGAAGAGCAAAACAGCTGTCTAAGTCGAACACCCCAAAGGGCGACTTAGGCAAAAAGGAGCGTCTCGGTGGATTGAAAACCCGAAAGGGCGATCCAGGCAAAAGTTAGAGACATTGAAAAAGAATTTGCATCCCGCTGGATTGATCACCTCACACTGGGGTAATCTAGGCAAAAATTAGGGATTTGGCAAGTAACTGCATCTTGACAAGACTGTGCTCTATATCTGTCATCCGTCAGGGATTCTCGATTCGTCGTCGACTGAAGCTCCGAATACATCGAAAATTCGGAATGGTAGAGGAAAGGTCATTATGTTCAATGTAGCCCTCTCCAATATATATCACCGATTTCAAACTTGTACAGATCTATGGAGTCTCGCCCTTTGCAGACTACCATTCCATCACATCAATTTGAGCTTTTATCCAATTATTTGCACTCTTATTTGTTTCAACTCAACAAATGTTTTGCATGTTTTCAATTGATAAAGTATCATTGTTTTCAAAATAAACAAATTTTTCACAAAAATTGTTCTTAAACAAAGTGAACATTCACAATGATGGAAGGATACTTAGGAGACCCACAGTGCTCTCCCAAGGATGGTATGATTACCAATGGGTAAGACAATTGTTCGTATCTCGAGCATGACTGTATCTTTTTCCTGCAGAACATTTTCATGGTTTCTCCTCAGCGAGGTTGCTCAGTGCAGTGTTGGTTGAAGTTGTTCATCTTCATGTTCCCGGCAGTGCAGATCCTCCCTCCAAGTCCCTATTAGCTCTATTGTGGGGCATCCCCAGTAGAGTGCTGTTTGAGCCTTATCATGGGGCATCCCTAGCAAGTTTGCTGTTTCGGACATTATTGTGGGGCAGCTCCCCTAGCAGAGTGTTTACTGAAGACTTCAACTTTCGCCTCTCCAGCAGAGCAGTCTTCCTCTCCCCCCGGCGTGGGTGCTTGCCTTTGGAAGATTCGGTATTTTGTGGATTAACATCCCAGTACTCCATCATGTCCTCAGATAGATCCCCAGCGGAGTTGTTAGCATGAGGAGCTTTACCGATGCTTACGTATCCTCATCAGAGATCTGATTGCTCCTTGGTATCTCTGATCTCAAGCACGAGTTGTTCTGGCGCGTCCGCCTGTATATTAAACGCTGCTCTCCGGTTGTGACCGACGATCCCTCCGGAAGCCTCTGGTGGCCTTTCTCCCCTGCAGGATGATGATTGTTCCCTATCGTCCCAGCCTCCAGTGGATTTTCTTGGCTCTCTGGTGACTTTGGGTTTCTCTCCGATGGTTGATTCCCGGACCTGTGGTTTGAGCATGTCTGTTTGTCAACATTCATCATACATTTTAGATATAATGCATACATGCATAATCATAGCATTCGGATACTCTTGTTGCAGCTGTTGCCGGGTATCTGTTGATTGTTGCCTCCTGCTATTTGGTGATACATATCTCTCCAGTAGATTTTCCTAGCAGAGGTGGGTGCGTCTGATCTCTCCATGTAGAGCCAACCCCTTAAGCAGAAAGTGTCTATCCTTTCCTGCCATTTCCCCACTGAGATACATCCTCGTGGATGACGGTTGTTTCCGTTCCCTCCCAACACACATTGGGATGGGTTTTCCCTATTGAGTTCTTTCCTCATTAGGATGAGTCCTGATTTAGTGCCTTTTTGGATCGATCCTAAATTGGCTTCCTGTTGGCTGTCTCTTTGTCTTCCCTGGGGCATAAATGAATAGTTGTTCACTAACCGGCACTCATTCATCTCATCCTCAGCGGAATTTGTGGCTTCTACCTACAAACCGGTAGTTGTAAGTCCTATCTTTGTGGTTTTCTACCTGCTAACTGGTAGTTGTAAAATCCCACTTTCATCCCCTAGCAGAGTTAACCCTTTGTGCTCATCCTACTGATGACTGGTTACTTTCCTGTGGTTTTCTACCTACGAACCAGTAGATGTAATCCCCTCTTTTGGCAGTTATCAGTACCCAGTTTGCGGTATTGATATTCTTTTCCCCTCTGGATACTTGCCTTGATCAAGCAGTATTGTCCCTAGTGGGTCTTCCCCTTTCTTTTGGGTATTTGCTCCGAGTTAGCAACTTTATCCTCTTTTGATTGGTCATCTTTTGCATACCTATTCCTGGTACCCTGATGCCTTTGATGTCGGTCGTTTATCCATCTAACAACCAACCCGGTTATGGATAATCTTCCATGCGAGTATGTTATCTACGTTTTGACGGCTATAGATAATATATCTCATGCGCTCTTGGGTCGAGGTCGTCCTCCCCAGTTGAGTAAGATTCGTATTCCTTTGTTCGGAATCGAATGTCCATCCTTTAACAAGTTTGCTTTCGCTCTCTTCAGGATGATGTCGGTCGATCTATCCATCTAACAACCTGCAACCCGGTTATGGATAATCTTCCATGCGATTGTATTATCTACGTTTTGACGGCTATAGATAATATATCTCATGCACTCTTTGGTCAATCTTTCGATTGTTATCCCCAGCATAGGTCTTTGGCATGCGTGCCGGATCACTTATCACTGTTTTATCATCTTCGCCGATGCTGATAGGCATGAAGAATTTTCCGGTGTTCAGACCGAAGTGGCGTTCAGGCCAATTTCCGATTTTCAGATCGAAGAAGTTTCCGACGATCAGGTCGATGTACTTATGGCACTCAGGCCAATTTTCCGGTGTTCAGACCGAAGTGGCATTCAGGCCAATTTCCGATTTTCATATCGAAGAAGTTTCCGACGATCAGGTCGATGTACTTATGGCACTCAGGCCAATTTTCCGGTGTTCAGACCGAAGTGGCGTTCAGGCCAATTTCCGATTTTCATATCGAAGAAGTTTCCGACGATCAGGTCGATGTACTTATGGCACTCAGGCCAATTTTCCGGTGTTCAGACTGAAGTGGCGTTCAGGCCAATTTCCGATTTTCATATCGAAGAAGTTTCCGACGATCAGGTCGATGTACTTATGGCATTCAGGCCAATTTCCGATTTTCAGATCGAAGAAGTTTCCGACGATCAGGTCGATGTACTTATGGCACTCAGGCCAATTTTCCGGTGTTCAGACCGAAGTGGCATTCAGGCCAATTTCCGATTTTCAGATCGAAGATGTTTTCGACGATCAGGTCGATGTACTTATGGCACTCAGGCCAATTTTCCGGTGTTCAGACCGAAGTGGCGTTCAGGCCAATTTCCGATTTTCAGATCGAAGAAGTTTCCGACGATCAGGTCGATGTACTTATGGCACTCAGGCCAATTTTCCGGTGTTCAGACCGAAGTGGCGTTCAGGCCAATTTCCGATTTTCATATCGAAGAAGTTTCCGACGATCAGGTCGATGTACTTATGGCATTCAGGCCAATTTCCGATTTTCAGATCGAAGAAGTTTCCGACGATCAGGTCGATGTACTTATGGCACTCAGGCCAATTTTCCGGTGTTCAGACCGAAGTGGCATTCAGGCCAATTTCCGATTTTTCAGATCGAAGATGTTTCCGACGATCAGGTCGATGTACTTATGGCACTCAGGCCAATTTTCCGGTGTTCAGACCGAAGTGGCATTCAGGCCAATTTCCGATTTTCAGATCGAAGAAGTTTCCGACGATCAGGTCGATGTACTTATGGCACTCAGGCCAATTTTCCGGTGTTCAGACCGAAGTGGCGTTCAGGCCAATTTCCGATTTTCAGATCGAAGAAGTTTCCGACGATCAGGTCGATGTACTTATGGCACTCAGGCCAATTTTCCGGTGTTCAGACCGAAGTGGCATTCAGGCCAATTTCCGATTTTCATATCGAAGAAGTTTCCGACGATCAGGTCGATGTACTTATGGCACTCAGGCCAATTTTCCGGTGTTCAGACCGAAGTGGCGTTCAGGCCAATTTCTGATTTTCATATCGAAGAAGTTTCCGACGATCAGGTCGATGTACTTATGGCATTCAGGCCAATTTTCCGGTGTTCAGACCGAGGCGGTATCCAGACCGAAGTGGCGTTCAGGCCAATTTCCCGGTATTCAGACCGAAGAAGTTTCCGACGTTCAGGTCGATGTACTTATGGCATTCAGGCCAATTTCCCGGTATTCAGACCGAAGAAGTTTTCGACGTTCAGGTCGATGTACTTATGGCATTCAGGCCAATTTCCCGGTATTCAGACCGAAGAAGTTTCCGACGTTCAGGTCGATGTACTTATGGCATTCAGGCCAATTTCCCGGTATTCAGACCGAAGAAGTTTCCGACGTTCAGGTCGATGTACTTATGGCATTCAGGCCAATTTCCCGGTATTCAGACCGAAGAAGTTTCCGACGTTCAGGTCGATGTACTTATGGCGTTCAGGCCAATTTCCGATTTTCAGATCGAAGAAGTTTCCGACGACCAGGTCGATGTACTTATGGCATTCAGGCCAATTTTCTGATTTTCAGATCGAAGAAGTTTCCGACGATCAGGTCGATGTACTTATGGCACTCAGGCCAATTTTCCGGTGTTCAGACCGAGGCGGTATCCAGACCAAATGTGGCGTCCAGGCCAATTTCCGATGTTTCAGATCGACATCAAATCTCTCATATACCGATGCTCAGTATTCAGGCTGACGAGCGGCGCTCAGGCCATGGTTATCCCTGTGTTACCATTTATTTTGGTATCCAGGTCGACGTTTCTGTTTCGGTATTCAGGTCGATTTCTTTTTTCGTTCCAGACGGATTTTTCTTTCAAGACTGTTTCTTTGCCGATCCTGACAGGCGTTGTTAATTATTTTCCCAGCAGAGTGCAAATTTCTACGGTTCTTAGTATTCAATCCCTGTTTACCTTGAAAGTCTGACAGCCGTTGCTCTCATCCATTCGGGTTCCCAGCTGATTGAATAGGGGCAGCTGTAGTGTAGCACCTCAAATTTGCACCTACTTCTTGTACATACATTCTCATATTAGGTCATAACATAACATGGTCCACTGCATAACATTGCATTGTCCCTTTGCCTCAAGTGCAAGCCAGTCAGAAGAATTAGGTCAAACTGGTCAAGAGATCAGTCAGTCAAGCAAGCAGAACAATTCTCATTGAGCCAAGGCCCTAGGGTTGGTCCAACATGTTCACATGACCTAGGGGTCCTCTTGAAGTGTTTTGGTCAAGGATTGGATGTTCAGAAGTCATCAGTCAATGCACAGTTTGCCAGAAACCCTAAAAAGTCAACCTTGGTCAACTGTGTCTGATTTTATGGTTTTGATGGTTGGATTTGGTTTGAGAGGGCTCATTCATGTCCATATAGGCCTTATATATCATGTCAAACACCATCATGGAAGAATTTGAAGCCAGACAAGAAATTTCCAAAAATAGAAACTTGACCTATAACTGAAACTTGCCAAAAATGGAAACTTCTTGATCCCAAACTTACATCATGATACAAGCTTCAAATGAATTTTTTCCCAACATGAAAGTTGAAGATCTTGTTCTCCCATTTCCAAAAAGTCCAAGAACTCTCAATTCCCATGTATGTTTGGCAAGATATGATCAATTCATTTTCAAAAATTCTTGAACTTCAAAAGGCCATATCTCTCAAACCATTTGGCCAATTTGGGTGGGGTTTTTTCCTACGAGTCACATTTGATCCCCTCTTTCCAAAAATGTCATCATCATGCACCAAAACATCACCATTCAAAATGGCCTTTTTTGGACTTGCTTGAATTAATTTCAAGTGAGGTTGAAATTTGACTTTTCCAAATAATCATTTTTAATCATTTTGGCCAATTGAGAATGACTAGAAATCATATTTTGGACATGTTCAAGGCCCATTTTCGCAGCTACAGCTCATGCACCATGCCACTTGAGTGAAATTAGCAAAAGGACACTTTTTACCAACTCCAATTCCACTTTTTCATTAACCTTGATTAGTACCATTAAACAGAGTATATATACATCATTTTCTCTCTGAAAGAAACCCTAGCAGCAGCCACAGAAAGAACAGAAAAAACTCACTCTCTCAAAATCTCATCTCTTGCCATTTTCAAAATCTGTCAACAATTGTCAAAGAACTCAACATTGCCTTGCTTAATACAACATCTAACCACCATCTTGAGCTTGTTTCCACCTTCATTTCACAACTGGAAAGCCATTTGCTCGACTGTTTTCTTCAAGCTCCTTTAATGGCAGAAGTTGTTTGCATCCATTCCAAGCTTCTTTGAGCCAAACCCTTTGCATCATTCATCATTTGAAGGACTTTGGAGCAACTGTTTCAGCAAGGCATCATCAAAACACGACTGTTTCATTCATTTCTTCAAAATCAAGTAAGAACTCGAATCTCCAATTTCTCAAAATCATGATATGCAATGTGTAGATCTCATTACCCTGGTCATTATAAGCTTTGAGTTGATGAAAATGGTTGAGTAGTTTAGGAGAAATCTAAGTTTCAAGTTTGATGATGCATGTTATTTTGGCTCGATTCTTGTTATTTAGGCTGTTTCAATGCAAATGATTGGTGGATTTGTAATGCTGAATGTTTGCTGGTCATTTTGGTATACCTAATCGCATTTTCTGGGCAAAGTTTTTTTTGAGTCGATTTTGGAAGGGATGAAGCTTTGCACTGTTCATGTAAAACCCTAAGTTGTTCATACCATTGCCCAGATTTCACGTGTGCATGGCCATGTAGCTCCATCAACCAATCAGTTTATTTCATTTCAGTGTCCTAAACGACCGTGTTTCATTTAATGACCCTGGGAATTACAAAATTGCCACTGGCGTGGCATGTGACATATTGAAATATGTTGTTTTTTTATTTTAATTTCATTTTTGATCACCATCTTGTAAAAATCATAACTTCATCATGTTTAATCCAATTTGAATGGGATTTTTTGCATTGTCTTCATCATGATCTCTATTATTTTGTCATAGTTTTTCCAGAATTTTTGGATGAGTGGATTTTAATTGGTATTAGGGTTTTGTTCATGTGTCCATGTTTTGTACCCTTTGCCAAAACATTTGTGAAATAATGACGCTTTATCCAATGGCTCCCAAATTTTTTGTGCTTAAACTAGACACACTCATGGTGATTTTGGTATAGAGTTTGTGAATTTATCATTGCTGGTTTGTGAGTTATGATTTTTTGAATTAGGGTGTGACAATTTGTGTCACACCATTGATGTGCAACTTCATGATTTTCATTACCATGCTTCTTGAACTCAAATTGGTTTGAATTTTTGCATGATTGAGCTTGAGTATGTCTAGTTTACATGTGAATTTTTGTGGAATTGTTTATGGCATTTTCCATTTGATTGAGATTTTTGTCCCCTGTTTGATCATATGTTGACTTTGTGTGACACTTGTGCCCATTTGTTTTGTGAAATGCTCATACTTTATTAGATGGACATGAAATTTTACATGAGATTACTAGACACCCTAAGCTTTGCCATGGTTTTAGTCCCATTCATTTATCTTATGCCATCTCTGATTTATGATTTTTGCAAGTTGATGCATGTTTGGTTGACTTCTTTGAGCATGTTCAAAATTGCTTTGCCTTTCTGATTTTCATTGACTGCCTTCCACTTGTCCAAATGATATGAAATTTGACATGCTTACCATGCTATGGGTTGTGATTGACCATGATTTATTTGGTGATTTTTGGAAATGTTTAAGATTGCTTTTGAGCTAAGTCTTGCTGTTGACTTCTATGAGCTTCTGTTTGCAATACCTTGACCTAGCTTGTTCATGAAATGATGATGATGATTGATATGAATGTGAAACCAATTGGGTTTGTTTCTTGATTGTTTGAACATGATTTTGGACACTTGCCATTTGCTGTTTTGACTTTCTCATTCTCTTTTGACCCTAGGCTTGCCCTAGTGGTCCTATTACTCACAGTTGAGTTCATTTTTTCAGGTTGATCAACAAATGACCAATGAGACCAATACAAATTGATTGAGTTTGCTTGCTTTATCATGACTAACCTATTTGTTTTGTAGGTTGCTTGGCTCACATGCCTTGAGCTTTGTGCATTGCACATTCGTCTGTTTGTGTTGACTGTTGACTTCTATCTCATTTTGATTTAACTTTGACTTGTATACTAATGTTGTCTGACTGGTTTCAAGTATTTTTAGTTGCTCAGTTCCTTGTGAACTTTTGCTTTGCTTTGCTTGATAAGCAATTTGCATTGAGGTATATCTTCTTTACTTCATGTAGTCTGGAAGACCTGGCCTGTCACTTGGCCAGGCAACTGTCTGAAGTCCTCCTTAAGAGGCGATGTTTGTGACTGTTTACATTTGTCCTGTACATATTCAAAGACCTCCTAAGTGAAGAGGCATTGGCAGACACAAGGGATATGCAATCTATCCCCTGCTATTCTGTGTGTCATCTGCTTTGCTCACACCACTGTGTTGATGCATTGCAGATACAAACCCAAGATCTTGTACAATTGTACAGTTGAGTCAGTTTCAAATGTGTAGGAGGGTTCCCACCTTCTGAACCCACACATTCTTGTCTTAAGCTCTCCCAGGCCAGGGATAAGAGCTGTGAAGTCTTATCTTCACTCACCTTTCATCTGCTTCACCTTAGCCCCTCAATGGCAAGGTTAAGAGCTAACACTACCCAGTTCCAGTGGTTTGTTTGTTGAGGTTGATATGACCCCTCGACTAAAACCTGACCTTGTTTGAGCCCATTGCTTGCATATAGTGTGTGCTACTTGTGCTTGTGTGTTTGCTTTAGCTTGCTTCCTGTGCAAGTTAGGTTTAGTTTGACTTGCTTCCTGTGCAAGTTAGGTTTAGTTTGACTTGCTTCCTGTGCAAGTTAGGTGTGGCTTGCTTCCTGTGCAAGTCATGATTAGGATAGGCTTGCTTCCTGTGCAAGTTAGCTAGAAACCTTAACTTAGGGATGATTTGCATGACAACATCTAGGCTCGAGTCGTAGTCTCCCTAGTGTTGTGTCTCCCTCTGTTATCTGGTTAGGCTAGTCCTTTTTCCCTGCGTAGGGGAACTACGTCGCCCTGATCCTCATACCAGATGAGGTACGTAGGCAGGAGATGAGCTGATCTCTCCGGGCACCCTTTTTCTTTTTTCAACCTTTTGTGTCTCAACCCCCTGTGTGTGTGTTGTGTGCTTGGAAGTTGATGTAAGTCCATTGAGTGGCCTTCGGGTTCCAGTGTGGGTTTTTTTGGTTCGGATGCCGATGTAAGCCAGTGATTGGCGGTCGGGCTCCATGTTTGCCTTTTTGAGTGTGTTTTGGTTCGGATGCTGATGTAAGTCCAGTGATTGGCATTCAGGCTCCACGTTTGCCTTTGCCAGTGTTTGTTTGTGTGTGTGTCAGCCGAGCTACGAATGCTCTGATTCTTCTCTCGTCCGAGGAGATACGTATGCATAGGATGCGATATCCTAGCGAGCATGTGTCGTTTCCCCAGTCCGAACTACTTTGACTCTGATGTCTATGCCTGATAGACTAAGTAGGCCCAGGATGCGACATTCTGCCGAGTCAGTCTCTTTTGTTTTCTTGTGTCTCTTTCAGCCAGTGTGTGTGAGTTTGAGCAGTGTTTAGCAACCATTTTTCCTTCCTATTGTGCGTGGATCCCGTCGAGTACGACGGATGCGTAGGGGTGCTAATACCTTCCCTTCGCATAACCGACTCCCGATCCCATTCTCTTTGGTCGCGAGACCATGTCTTTTCCCAGGTTTACTCTGAGCGTTTCCTTTCCCTCTTTTGGGATAAATAACGCACGGTGGCGGCTCTGTTGTTCTTGTTTTCCCGCCGGTTTTTCGCGTGATGCGACAGCTGGCGACTCTGCTGGGGACATAGAGAAGTTGACCTCTTGCTGGTCCGTCTTCCCTAAGCGAGTCTCTCCTAGCGCTCTCTAGGATAGGGTTTGGTTGCTTTTGCTGTTATTTATTGCATTCATTTATTTATTGTTTGCATTCATGTTTGCACTTATGTTTGCATTCATTCACATTCATTATTCATCTGGCTGGTTGTCTGTTTCTCTCTGTTGGGGTGGGAGTTACATGAGGTAAAAGGCCCAATACCCAGGCCATGAGTGAAATCTAGGATACTTAGGAATAGAGTGATTCATGGGAAGCGGGTGGTATTGCGCCACTTAGCGGAACATTGATATCACGAGCAGTTCAGACCCTGGTGGGATATTATCGTTACATACTTCGGGTGTGTATATGATGATATTCTGCGAAAGGTTATTTATGCTGCGTTTCTCTCGACCTTACCCTGGCCTAGATGACACCCGTGAGTGGGGAGGGAATGATCATTATTACAGGTACAGTTGGTGACTTGTTGGTGACTTGTGATCCTGTTGGTGACTATTGGTTCAGAAGTTTGGGGTCTCAGATGACTTTGGGTTTCAGATGAATTTGTGGTTCCGAGTTCAAGCCGAAGCTTTGATCCTGTGTTCCGAGAGACACAGCCAACCAGTCTTGTCTGCATCATTTGCATCATAACATGTTTATTTTCAAAAAATACGCAATAAAAAAAAAGAGAAGAAAAAAAAGAAAAAAAAAAAAAAAAAAAACTAATCCCTGCATGCATATCATTTCTCAGGTACATTCCAGAGCTTGTTCACTGATAGAGATGGCAACAGTCCCAGAGTTGAAGCGGAAGACTTGTTCCTACAGCTTTCACCGTGAACCTTTGACGTCTCTGATTGAGTTGAGCAACCTTATGACCAGTGGTAACCAGAAGGGGTTTGTTGACCAGTATGGAGATATTCTGACACTGTTGAAGATGGTAGTCGATCCGGTGCCGTTGCAGACTCTTCTACAGTTCTACGACCCAGAGCTTCATTGTTTCACCTTTCAAGATTATCAGTTGGCGCCTACTCTTGAGGAGTACTCCATTCTGCTGAGTGTCCCGGTCCGGTATCAGGTTCCTTTCTTGGATGTGCCCAAGGAGGTTGATTTCAGAGTTGTTGCCAGAGCTCTCCATTTGGGTATCAAGGAAGTCAGTGATAGTTGGAAGTCCAGTGGGGATGTTGTAGGATTGCCTTTGAAGTTTCTGTTGAGGGTAGCTAGAGAAGAAGCAGAGAAGGGAAGTTGGGAAGCCTTTCATGCTCAGTTGGCCGTCATGATCTATGGGATCGTCCTGTTTCCGAGTATGCCCAATTTTGTTGACTATGCTGCAGTCAGTATTTTCATTGGAGGAAATCCAGTTCCTACTCTATTAGCTGACACTTACTATGCTATTCACAGTAGGCATGGTAAGGGTGGGGCTATCAGGTGTTGTCTCCCGCTTTTGCTCAGATGGTTCTTGTCTCTTCTGCCAGTCAGTGGACCTTTTGTGGATGCTCAGAGCACGCATAAGTGGACTCAGAGGGTTATGTCTCTTACTTCCTATGATATCAGATGGCAATCTTACCGGATGGATGTGCGTAACGTCATTATGAGCTGTGGAGGATTCCGTAATGTGCCACTCATAGGGACTAGGGGTTGCATCAATTACAACCCGGTTCTTTCTCTTCGCCAGTTGGGGTTTGTGATGAAGGGAAGACCACTTGAGGCTGAGGTAGCTGAAAGTGTGTATTTTGAGAAGCAGAGTGACCCGGATAGATTGGAGCAGATAGGAAGAGCTTGGAAGTCTATTGGTGTGAAGGATGGATCTGTCTTAGGGAAGAAGTTTGCCGTTGCTATGCCTGATTACACTGATTGGGTCAAGGAGAGAGTAGAAACTTTGTTGTTACCCTACGATAGGATGGAGCCGTTGCAGGAGCAACCACCTTTGATCCTTGCTGAGAGTGTGCCTGCGGAGCACTACAAGCAAGCCTTGATGGAGAATCGCCGTTTGAGAGAGAAGGAGCAAGATACCCAGATGGAGCTGTACAAAGCCAAAGCTGATAGGTTGAACTTGGCTCATCAACTCAGAGGAGTGCGAGAAGAAGATGCTAGCAGACTGAGAAGCAAGAAGAGATCCTACGAGGAGATGGAGAGCATGTTAGATGCAGAACATCGGGAGTGCTTGAGGCTGCAGAGGGTTGAGGCCAGCTATCAGAAGAAGATCAGAGACTTGGAGAAGCAACTCAGAGATAAAGACATCCAGTTGAAGAAGGAAGTAGACTTGAGACAGGCATCAGAGAACCACCTTGGAGGAGAAGTGGTAGAGCTTAGACGACAACTGAAGGAGAAGATCACTCTTTTGCCAGAATGTTCAGAATGTGACCTGTTGATAGACCAGTGTCAGTACTTGAAGACTCTCATTCCGGGAGGCCGTTTGTCTTAGCTTGTATCTTTGATATGTATGTTGAGAATCACCTCCAGGCTTGTTGGATGGGATTCATTGTTGTACTCCGATTGTTTGGATTTTCTTTGTCGACTTTGTTGTATGATCCTGTTACTCATATAGATGAGGTTGTTGGTTTCACCTTGTACTCATCACTCTTGTGTATGTTGTTTCTGTGCTTCTATGTTGTTCTTGCTGCAGGTTGCCATCTTTTGAGGATGACTCAGGCTCTTTGAATGCCTGAGAATGAACATATCATGTGCATCATACGCATCATTAGCACCATACTCATATCATTTTGCATAACAGGTGTTCTTGGTCGTGACTTCTCACTCTTGGTTCCTGTTCAGGCAGGATAGCTGATCAACGTCCGCACCGCTACTCAACAAGACTGAATCAACAGAGAGGTATGGATCAAGTTCAAGCTGAGTTGGCTGAGATGAAGGCTAACATGGCCCAGTTTATGAATATGATGCAAGGGGTTGCACAAGGTCAAGAAGAACTTCGAGCCATGGTTCAGAGACAAGAGGCTGCAATTCCACCGGTCAACCATGCTCCGCCAGAGGGAGGCCCGGTCAATGATAACAATGTTGCTGCTGCTGTACCCATCAACAACTATGCTGTAGGTGATGAGTTGGGGGGTATTCGAATCAACGGTCAACCTATTGCTCCAGATGCCGCTAATGCCAGAGCAGTCCGTGCCCGGCCCGTAATCCTGCTCCGATTGTTGACAGACAAGAGGATATGTTCACTCTGCTCAGTGAAGACGAAGACGTTCTGGGAAGGGTTGATGAGAGGGATCGTAAAGTTGATGCCCTTGCTGAGAAGATCCGAGCTATGGAATGTCAAAATTCTCTCGGTTTTGATGTTACCAATATGGGGTTGGTGGAAGGTTTGAGAATCCCTTACAAGTTCAAAGCACCGTCCTTCGATAAATACAACGGTACTTCTTGCCCTCGCACCCATGTGCAGGCTTATTATCGAAAAATCTCTGCGTATACCGATGATGAAAAGATGTGGATGTATTTTTTCCAAGATAGTCTATCTGGGGCTTCTTTGGACTGGTACATGGAATTAAAGAGAGATTCGATCCGATGCTGGAGGGATCTGGGTGAGGCCTTCTTGAGGCAATATAAACATAACATGGACATGGCGCCTAGCCGGACTCAGCTGCAGAGTCTATGTCAGAAATCCGGAGAGAGCTTCAAGGAGTACGCCCAGAGGTGGCGTGAACTGGCTGCTAGAGTTCAACCCCCTATGCTGGAGAGGGAGTTGACAGATATGTTTATCGGTACTCTTCAGGGTGTGTTTATGGACCGGATGGGGAGCTGCCCATTCGGTAGTTTTTCTGATGTTGTCATTTGTGGAGAGAGGACTGAGAGCTTGATTAAAACTGGGAAGATCCAAGATGCTGGTTCCTCTTCTTCTAAGAAGCCGTTTGCTGGGGCACCTCGTCGAAGAGAGGGTGAAACTAATGCTGTTCAATACCGCAGAGATCAGAACAGAAGTCAACGCTGTCAGGTTGCTGCAGTGACCATTCCGGCACCTCAACCTCGTCAACAACAACAACAAAGAGTTCAACAACCGCAACAACAACAACAACAGCAACGTCCGTATCAGCCCAGACAAAGGATGCCTGATCGACGTTTTGATTCGCTACCCATGTCGTACGCCGAACTGCTGCCCGAACTACTCAGGTTGGGGTTGGTTGAGTTGCGTACAATGGCTCCGCCTACAGTATTGCCTCCTGGGTACGACGCCAACGTCCGTTGTGACTTTCACTCTGGGGCACCAGGGCATCATACTGAGAAGTGTCGGGCTCTCCAGCACAAGGTCCAAGATTTGATCGATGCCAAGGCGATCAACTTCGCTCCAGTGCCTAACGTCGTAAACAACCCTATGCCTCAGCATGGTGGGCATAGAGTGAACAATATTGAGGGGAAAGAAGCTGAAGATCTGGTTGTTAATGTTGATGATGTTCAGACTTCTCTGCTAGTTGTGAAGGGCCGTCTGCTGAATGGGGGTGTCTACTCGGGCTGTGATGAGGATTGTTTGGGCTGTGCAGAATCTGAGAATGGTTGCGACCAGTTAAGGGCCGGTATCCAGGGTATGATGGATGAGGGTTGTTTGCAATTCAGTAGGGCTGTAAAAGATCGTGGGACAGTGTCAACTATCACCATTTACTTTAAACCGTCTGAAGGACGTGGACAAAGGGTCGTTAGTGCACCTGCAACAAATGGTACCCCAGTTACCATTTCCGTGCCTGTAACCATCAGTGCTCCAACTACTATCGTTGCGTCTGGAAGAAGGGCTGTTGAGAATAGTAGAGTCGTGCCGTGGAAGTATGATAATGCTTACCGCAGTAACAGAAGGGCTGAAAGTCAGACGAGACCAGTGAATCAAGCTCCAGTGACAATTGGTTTACCGAATAGAGTTCCTGCAACTGTTGGTCCGGCTGTGGATAATGTAGGGGGTCCAGGAGGTTTTACCAGAAGCGGTCGTCTGTTCGCACCGCAGCCTTTGAGGGACAATAATGCTGAGGCTCTCGCCAAAGCAAAGGGTAAGCAAGCTGTGGTTGAGGAAGAACCTGTCCAGAAGGAAGCGCCCGAGGGGTCATTTGAGAAAGACGTGGAGGAGTTTATGAAGATAATCAAGAAGAGTGACTACAAGATTGTAGATCAGTTGAATCAAACTCCGTCCAAGATTTCTATACTTTCACTGTTGTTGTGCTCTGAGGCACACCGTAATGCCTTGCTGAAGATGTTGAATCTGGCTTACGTGCCTCAGGAGATTTCTGTCAATCAACTGGAGGGTGTGATGGCCAATGTGAGCACCAGGCATGGTGTAGGATTCACCAACCTGGACTTACCGCCTGAAGGGCGGAACCATAACAAAGCCTTGCACATCACCATGGAGTGCAAGGGGGCAGTGTTGTCTCACGTATTGGTAGACACCGGGTCGTCGCTGAATGTGTTGCCTAAGCAGATTCTGAAGAAGATTGATGTGGAAGGGTTTGTGCTTACTCCCAGTGACCTGATCGTTCGTGCTTTCGACGGCTCCAAACGTTCTGTGTGTGGGGAAGTTACCTTGCCTGTGAAGATAGGTCCTGAGGTATTCGATATCATCTTCTATGTTATGGACATCCAGCCCGCCTATAGTTGTTTATTGGGGCGTCCATGGATTCATGCAGCAGGGGCAGTCTCGTCGACTCTCCATCAAAAGCTCAAGTATGTCTGGAACGGTCAGATTGTGACCGTGTGCGGTGAAGAAGAGATTCTGGTGAGTCATCTATCCTCGTTCAAATATGTTGAGGTGGATGGCGAGATCCACGAAACCTTATGCCAGGCGTTTGAGACTGTGGCTCTTGAGAAAGTGGCGTACGCTGAGCAGAGGAAGCCAGGTGCTTCAATTACTTCTTACAAGCAGGCTAAGGAGGTTGTTGATTCTGGCAAAGCTGAAGGCTGGGGCAAGATGGTGGATTTGCCTGTCAAAGAAGACAAATTTGGCGTTGGTTACGAGCCTCTCCAAGCAGAGCAGAATGGTCAAGCGGGTCCGAGTACCTTTACCAGCGCTGGGCTGATGAATCATGGCGACGTCTCTGCAACCGGTAGTGAAGACTGTGACAGTGATTGTGATTTGGACAACTGGGTTCGCCCGTGTGCACCAGGGGGGTCTATCAACAACTGGACGGCTGAAGAAGTGGTTCAAGTTACTCTTCTGACAGAGTAATTTTCTGTTGTTTTTTCATTTTGCATGAAAATCCTACGATCTGCCCAAGGCGTAGTGATTCATTGTAGGGCCTCATCATGTTTTAATGATTATCATTAATGAAGGACATTTTTTGCAATCAAACTTTGTGATCCCTGTCTTTCTTTTTTTTTTGTTTTCATCTTTTTCAAAAACAATAAAAATGGCAATGTTTTTGTTTTTTGTGACTTTATTGAACTCTTTTTCTAAAACAAAGCATTAAACATGCAGAAGCGATCTTATGGCATTCACTATGAACAGTTCTGTTATGGCTCAGTATGATTTCGACAATCCCATCTACCAAGCTGAAGAGGAGAGTGAGGAAGACTGTGAACTTCCTGCAGAATTGGTCAGATTGCTGAAGCAGGAGGAAAGGGTCATCCAACCTCATCAGGAGGAGTTGGAGGTTGTTAATTTGGGTACTGAGGACGCCAAAAGAGAAATCAAGATTGGGGCTGCTTTAGAGGACTCTGTCAAGAGGAGGCTGATTGAGATGCTGAGAGAATATGTGGAGATATTCGCCTGGTCATATCAAGATATGCCTGGGTTAGATACAGACATTGTGGTGCATCGATTACCTCTTAGAGAAGGATGTCCTTCGGTCAAGCAGAAGCTTCGTAGAACGAGTCCTGACATGGCAACTAAGATCAAGGAAGAGGTTCAGAAGCAGTGGGATGCGGGTTTTTTGGCTGTTACAAGTTATCCCCCATGGGTGGCCAACATCGTTCCTGTGCCGAAGAAGGATGGCAAAGTCAGAATGTGTGTCGATTACCGGGATTTGAATAGAGCGAGTCCGAAAGATGATTTCCCATTACCTCACATTGATGTATTGGTTGATAATACGGCTCAATCCTCGGTATTCTCTTTCATGGATGGTTTCTCTGGATATAATCAGATCAAGATGGCGCCAGAGGACATGGAAAAGACGACATTCATTACACCTTGGGGCACGTTCTGCTATAAGGTGATGCCATTTGGGCTAAAGAATGCTGGTGCTACCTATCAGAGGGCAATGACGACTCTTTTTCATGACATGATGCACAAAGAAATTGAAGTGTACGTAGATGATATGATCGCGAAGTCGCAGACAGAAGAGGAGCACCTGGTTAATTTGCAGAAGCTGTTTGATCGGTTGAGAAAGTTCAAGCTGAGGTTGAATCCGAACAAGTGTACGTTTGGGGTGAGATCAGGGAAGCTTTTAGGCTTCATTGTCAGTGAGAAAGGGATTGAGGTTGATCCAGCGAAAGTCAAAGCTATTCAAGAGATGCCTGAACCGAAAACGGAGAAGCAAGTCCGTGGGTTTTTAGGGAGATTGAACTACATTGCAAGGTTCATATCTCACCTAACTGCCACGTGTGAACCAATTTTCAAATTGCTAAGAAAGAATCAAGCGATCAAGTGGAATGATGACTGTCAGAAAGCTTTTGACAAGATAAGGGAGTATTTACAGAAACCTCCAATCCTTATACCTCCAGTTCCAGGGAGACCTCTGATAATGTACCTGTCAGTGACTGAGAACTCGATGGGGTGTGTATTGGGACAGCATGACGAGTCTGGTCGAAAAGAGCATGCCATATACTACCTTAGCAAAAAGTTTACCGACTGTGAAACAAGATATTCACTGCTCGAGAAAACTTGCTGTGCTTTGGCCTGGGCTGCTCGCCGACTGAGGCAGTATATGTTGAACCATACTACCTTATTGATTTCTAAGATGGATCCAGTGAAGTACATCTTTGAGAAACCGGCTCTCACCGGACGCGTTGCTCGTTGGCAGATGATTCTAACAGAATATGATATTCAGTACACGTCACAAAAGGCCATCAAAGGTAGTATTCTGTCAGACTACCTCGCCGAGCAACCGATTGAAGATTATCAGCCTATGATGTTTGAATTCCCTGATGAAGACATCATGTATCTTAAGATGAAAGATTGCGAAGAGCCTCTTGTCGAGGAAGGACCGGATCCGGATGACAAATGGACACTGATGTTTGATGGGGCTGTGAATATGAACGGTAACGGTGTTGGGGCAGTATTGATCAATCCTAAAGGTGCTCATATACCTTTTTCTGCCAGATTGACGTTTGACGTCACCAACAACGAAGCTGAGTATGAGGCTTGTATCATGGGGATAGAAGAAGCCATTGATCTGAGGATCAAAACGCTTGACATTTATGGAGATTCCGCTCTAGTGATCAATCAAGTCAACGGAGATTGGAATACGAATCAGCCGCATTTGATTCCGTATAGAGATTACACCAGAAGAATACTGACGTTCTTCAAGAAGGTGAAGTTGTATCATGTCCCCCGGGATGAGAATCAAATGGCTGATGCTTTGGCAACTTTGTCGTCTATGATCAAAGTTCATTGGTGGAATCATGTGCCACATGTTGCGGTGAATCGACTCGAGAGGCCTGCGTATGTGTTTGCAGCCGAGTCTGTTGTGATTGATGAGAAGCCGTGGTATTATGACATCAAGAACTTCCTCAAGACTCAGGAGTATCCTGAAGGTGCGTCGAAGAATGACAAGAAAACCCTGAGAAGGCTAGCTGGAAGCTTCTATTTGAATCAGGATGATGTGCTGTATAAGAGAAACTTTGACATGGTCTTGCTCAGATGCGTGGACAGACCCGAGGCGGACATGTTAATGCAGGAAGTTCATGAAGGTTCCTTCGGTACTCATGCCGGCGGACATGCAATGGCTAAGAAATTGTTGAGAGCGGGTTATTACTGGATGACTATGGAATCCGATTGTTTCAAGTATGCTCGGAAGTGCCATAAGTGTCAAATTTATGCTGATAAGGTGCATGTACCACCAAGCCCTCTGAATGTCATGAATTCGCCTTGGCCGTTTGCCATGTGGGGCATTGATATGATTGGGAAGATTGAGCCTACTGCTTCGAATGGACATCGCTTCATCTTGGTTGCGATTGACTATTTCACCAAGTGGGTGGAAGCAGCTTCCTATGCTAACGTTACCAAACAAGTGGTTACCCGGTTCATCAAGAAAGAAATCATATGTCGTTATGGAGTTCCTGAGAGAATCATCACTGACAATGGTTCGAATCTCAATAACAAGATGATGAAGGAGCTTTGTAAAGATTTCAAGATTGAACATCACAATTCTTCTCCTTACAGACCGAAGATGAATGGTGCTGTAGAAGCGGCGAACAAGAATATCAAGAAGATTGTGCAGAAGATGGTCGTTACGTACAAGGATTGGCATGAGATGCTGCCTTTCGCTTTGCATGGGTACCGTACCTCAGTACGTACGTCGACCGGGGCAACCCCTTACTCCCTTGTGTATGGTATGGAAGCTGTCCTACCTGTTGAAGTGGAGATTCCTTCTCTGAGAGTTTTATTGGATGTCAAGCTGGACGAAGCCGAGTGGATTCGAACAAGGTTTAACGAGTTGAGCCTTATCGAAGAGAGACGGCTAGCAGCTGTATGCCATGGACAGTTGTATCAGCGAAGGATGAAGCGAGCCTTTGATCAGAAAGTGCGTCCTCGAAGCTATCAGATCGGTGATCTAGTTTTGAAGAGGATCCTCCCTCCCGGTGCAGATAACAGGGGCAAGTGGACTCCTAATTATGAAGGTCCATATGTTGTGAAAAAGGTATTCTCCGGTGGAGCCTTGATGCTTACAACTATGGATGGTGAAGACTTTTCGTCTCCTGTTAACTCAGATGTAGTCAAAAAATACTTCGCATAAATTGACCCGCTGGACAAAAAGAAAAAAAGAGTCCAGGCAAAAATGGGCATCCCGGCGAACCAAAAAACAGAAAGGAAAGGTTCGGGCAAAAATTAGGGATAAAAATGAAAAGAATTTGTACACCCGGTAAGTCGAAAACCCGCAAGGGCGGCTTAGGCAAAAATGGGTATCCCGGTGGATTGAAAACCCGAAAGGGCGATCCAGCCAAAAGAGGGATTAAAGCGAAGACTACAGTCTGAGTTGTCTGTACTTCATCAAGCTTTGTCGTCTGCCATCTCGAAAGATGTGATCCGTCCAGTCATTCTTCTCAGAAAGCAAGGAGTTGGGAGGAAAACTGATGATCTGTGAGTTATAACAGAATTGGGAAATAGTGGATGCCGTGTTCACATTGCCATTAGGATAGATTTTTCCTTTTGTGCGCAATTACCTCTTTCTAGGAATTGCTTCCCAATGTATTTGCCTTTTCAGGCACATTTTCAATCAATAAAAGTCGTTATTCAGATAAATGGCTCTTTTGCTTTTATTTTTTACTGTTTTGTTTGCAAAAATGTCCGAATTTTTGATAAGCATTGCATATAAGAACATGAAGGCTACACAATAACGTGCAAAAAGATAAAACATTTGAAAATCATTTTGAATGTTGAGGACACTTGAGCGTATCTTGTCCATGTATCCCCTGGGGGCATTTTGTTGTGCTGTTTTTCAGGATTGGCATCTGTGAGGACGTTTCCTCAGCAGATATTTTCCCCAAGCAAGTTTGGAAGCTATCAGAGCTATGTTCCCCTGCGGAGACGTCTGTGGATAGTGCCTTCTATTCCCCAACAGATCTAAGGATTGCCTATCCCCCAGCAGGCCTGTATTTGCCGATTTCCTCCCCGAGTGAGGCAGGTTCATTGAAATTTATCTCCAACATTTATCCTATCCGTGGACTGAAGGATATCCCCAGCGGGGTTTACCTTCCCCCAGCAGCAGTGCTATTCTCCAACATGAGTGAGAAGTCGTTGCTCTCCCTGCAGAGTCTCCCCGCAGAGTTGGAGTACCCGATCAGTTTTGGCTCCCCAGCCGGAGTTTTTCATCATTTTTGCATTTTTGCATTTTGGTGATCATTGCATCCTCAAACTGCGTAGCATTCCCATTCAATATGGAGCATTACGCCATAGAAAAATTCAAACATATGCATTCATGTGTTAACCTCACCAGACCGTATCCCCGGCAGAGGCGGATCATTTCATTCAACATCAGCACAGCAAGTCTGCTACAGTTGCTCTTAACAGCATTCAGGATTGATATCCCCAGAGAGGTTTATTTCCTCACCCGTCCGAGGACGGAAAGTTTGTTTCTCCCCAGTGAGATCCCCAGCAAGTGGTCAACCTTGCCTTGACATATCTAAGATACCGGTAAGTGTCATGCCAGCACCCGCGTGTGTTTCTTTGTTTAGTGTCGGTAAACACCATTGTTTCGGTGTCTGTAAACATCGGGTATTCTCCCCAGTCATCGGTAAATGTCTGGTCATCATGTTTGGTGTCGGTAAACACCATTATTTCGGTGTCTGTAAACATCGGGTATTCTCCCCAGTCATCAGTAAATGTCTGGTCATCATTTTTGGGTGTCGGTAAACACCATTGTTTCGGTGTCTGTAAACATCGGGTTTTCTCCCCAGTCATCGGTAAATGTCTGGTCATTTTTTGATGTCGGTAAACATCATCTTTCGATGTCGGTAAACATCGAGTCTTTTCTGCAGACATCGGTAAAATGTCTGATAATCCCCAGCTAGAGATCCCCAGTAGAGTCATCGGTAAATGTCCTATCTGGTTTCCAGTTGCAAATATTTGCTTTTTCCCTTAGTGAAGTGTTCCCCAGTCATCGGTAAATGTCTGGTCGTTTTTGGATGTCGGTAAACATCATCTTTCGATGTCGGTAAACGTCGAGTCTCATCCCCGTCATCGGTAAATGTATGGTCATGCTTTGTTTCCTTGTTGATAAAATCAAGATCCCCAGAAGTCGTCGGTAAACGTCTTGTCTGATTACACCACAAAGATTTTGTTCCTCCTCAAGTGGAGACGCCATCGGTAAATGGCCCTGTATGCTTCGATATCGGTAAATATTGAATGCCCAGTTTTATCCGCCATCGGTAAATGGCCCCGTTTTCTTCGATATCGGTAAATATCGGATTCCCAGTTGCAGTAGCCATCGGTAAATGGTCGAGTTGAAGTTGATATCGGTAAATGTCAAGTTTCTTTCCAGCAGCCATCGGTAAATGGTCGAGTTGAAGTTGATATCGGTAAATATCAAGTTACCAGTTTTCTAACCATCGGTAAATGGTTTCGCCTTTCTGAAGTTGTCAATTGCAGGCGTCATCGGTAAATGACGTGGTTCTTCTTGTATCATATCCGGCAGAGTGCAAATTTCTACGGTTCTTTGGTATTCAATCCCTGTTTACCCTGAAAGTCTGACAGCCGTCGCTATCATCCGTTCGGGTTCCCAGCTGATTGAATAGGGGCAGCTGTAGCACCTCAAATTTGCACCTACTTCTTGTACATACATTCTCATATTAGGTCATAACATAACATGGTCCACTGCATAACATTGCATTGTCCCTTTGCCTCAAGTGCAAGCCAGTCAGAAGAATTAGGTCAAACTGGTCAGGAGATCAGTCAGTCAAGCAAGCAGAACAATTCTCATTGAGCCAAGGCCCTAGGGTTGGTCCAACATGTTCACATGACCTAGGGGTCCTCTTGAAGTGTTTTGGTCAAGGATTGGATGTTCAGAAGTCATCAGTCAATGCACAGTTTGCCAGAAACCCTAAAAAGTCAACCTTGGTCAACTGTGTCTGATTTTATGGTTTTGATGGTTTGATTTGGTTTGAGAGGGCTCATTCATGTCCATATAGGCCTTATATATCATGTCAAACACCATCATGGAAGAATTTGAAGCCAAACAAGAAATTTCCAAAAATAGAAACTTGACCTGTAACTGAAACTTGCCAAAAATGGAAACTCTTGATCCCAAACTTACATCATGATACAAGCTTCAAATGAATTTTTTCCCAACATGAAAGTTGAAGATCTTGTTCTCCCATTTCCAAAAAGTCCAAGAACTCTCAATTCCCATGTATGTTTGGCAAGATATGATCAATTCATTTTCAAAAATTCTTGAACTTCAAAAGGCCATATCTCTCAAACCATTTGGCCAATTTGAGTGGGGTTTTTTCCTACGAGTCACATTTGATCCCCTCTTTCCAAAAATGTCATCATCATGCACCAAAACATCACCATTCAAAATGGCCTTTTTTGGACTTGCTTGAATTAATTTCAAGTGAGGTTGAAATTTGACTTTTCCAAATAATCATTTTTAATCATTTTGGCCAATTGAGAATGACTAGAAATCATATTTTGGACATGTTCAAGGCCCATTTTCGCAGCTACAGCTCATGCACCATGCCACTTGAGTGAAATTAGCAAAAGGACACTTTTTACCAACTCCAATTCCACTTTTTCATTAACCTTGATTAGTACCATTAAACAGAGTATATATACATCATTTTCTCTCTGAAAGAAACCCTAGCAGCAGCCACAGAAAGAACAGAAAAAACTCACTCTCTCAAAATCTCATCTCTTGCCATTTTCAAAATCTGTCAACAATTGTCAAAGAACTCAACATTGCCTTGCTTAATACAACATCTAACCACCATCTTGAGCTTGTTTCCACCTTCATTTCACAACTGGAAAGCCATTTGCTCGACTGTTTTCTTCAAGCTCCTTTAATGGCAGAAGTTGTTTGCATCCATTCCAAGCTTCTTTGAGCCAAACCCTTTGCATCATTCATCATTTGAAGGACTTTGGAGCAACTGTTTCAGCAAGGCATCATCAAAACACGACTGTTTCATTCATTTCTTCAAAATCAAGTAAGAACTCGAATCTCCAATTTCTCAAAATCATGATATGCAATGTGTAGATCTCATTACCCTGGTCATTATAAGCTTTGAGTTGATGAAAATGGTTGAGTAGTTTAGGAGAAATCTAAGTTTCAAGTTTGATGATGCATGTTATTTTGGCTCGATTCTTGTTATTTAGGCTGTTTCAATGTAAATGATTGGTGGATTTGTAATGCTGAATGTTTGCTGGTCATTTTGGTATACCTAATCGCATTTTCTGGGCAAAGTTTTTTTTGAATCGATTTTGGAAGGGATGAAGCTTTGCACTGTTCATGTAAAACCCTAAGTTGTTCATACCATTGCCCAGATTTCACGTGTGCATGGCCATGTAGCTCCATCAACCAATCAGTTTATTTCATTTCAGTGTCCTAAACGACCGTGTTTCATTTAATGACCTTGGGAATTACAAAATTGCCACTGGCGTGGCATGTGACATATTGAAATATGTTGTTTTTTCATTTTAATTTCATTTTTGATCACCATCTTGTAAAAATCATAACTTCATCATGTTTAATCCAATTTGAATGGGATTTTTTGCATTGTCTTCATCATGATCTCTATTATTTTGTCATATTTTTTCCAGAATTTTTGGATGAGTGGATTTTAATTGGTATTAGGGTTTTGTTCATGTGTCCATGTTTTGTACTTTTTGCCAAAACATTTGTGAAATGATGACGCTTTATCCAATGGCTCCCAAATTTTTTGTGCTTAAACTAGACACACTCATGGTGATTTTGGTATAGAGTTTGTGAATTTATCATTGCTGGTTTGTGAGTTATGATTTTTTGAATTAGGGTGTGACAATTTGTGTCACACCTTTGATGTGCAACTTCATGATTTTCATTACCATGCTTCTTGAACTCAAATTGGTTTGAATTTTTGCATGATTGAGCTTGAGTATGTCTAGTTTACATGTGAATTTTTGTGGAATTGTTTATGGAATTTTCCATTTAATTGAGATTTTTGTCCCCTGTTTGATCATATGTTGACTTTGTGTGACACTTGTGCCCATTTGTTTTGTGAAATGCTCATACTTTATTAGATGGACATGAAATTTTACATGATATTACTAGACACCCTAAGCTTTGCCATGGTTTTAGTCCCATTCATTTATCTTATGCCATCTCTGATTTAAGACTGCCTTCCACTTGTCCAAATGAGATGAAATTTGACATGCTTACCATGCTATGGGTTGTGATTGACCATAATTTATTTGGTGATTTTTGGAAATGTTTAAGATTGCTTTTGAGCTAAGTCTTGCTGTTGACTTCTATGAGCTTCTGTTTGCAATACCTTGACCTAGCTTGTTCATGAAATGATGATGATGATTGATATGAATGTGAAACCAATTGGGTTTGTTTCTTGATTGTTTGAACATGATTTTGGACACTTGCCATTTGCTGTTTTGACTTTCTCATTCTCTTTTGACCCTAGGCTTGCCCTAGTGGTCCTATTACTCACAGTTGAGTTCATTTTTTCAGGTTGATCAACAAATGACCAATGAGACCAATACAAATTGATTGAGTTTGCTTGCTTTATCATGACTAACCTATTTGTTTTGTAGGTTGCTTGGCTCACATGCCTTGAGCTTTGTGCATTGCACATTCGTCTGTTTGTGTTGACTGTTGACTTCTATCTCATTTTGATTTAACTTTGACTTGTATACTAATGTTGTCTGACTGGTTTCAGGTATTTTTAGTTGCTCAGTTCCTTGTGAACTTTTGCTTTGCTTTGCTTGATAAGCAATTTGCATTGAGGTATATCTTCTTTACTTCATGTAGTCTGGAAGACCTGGCCTGTCACTTGGCCAGGCAACTGTCTGAAGTCCTCCTTAAGAGGCGATGTTTGTGACTGTTTACATTTGTCCTGTACATATTCAAAGACCTCCTAAGTGAAGAGGCATTGGCAGACACAAGGGATATGCAATCTATCCCCTGCTATTCTGTGTGTCATCTGCTTTGCTCACACCACTGTGTTGATGCATTGCAGATACAAACCCAAGATCTTGTACAATTGTACAGTTGAGTCAGTTTCAAATGTGTAGGAGGGTTCCCACCTTCTGAACCCACACATTCTTGTCTTAAGCTCTCCCAGGCCAGGGATAAGAGCTGTGAAGTCTTATCTTCACTCACCTTTCATCTGCTTCACCTTAGCCCCTCAATGGCAAGGTTAAGAGCTAACACTACCCAGTTCCAGTGGTTTGTTTGTTGAGGTTGATATGACCCCTCGACTAAAACCTGACCTTGTTTGAGCCCATTGCTTGCATATAGTGTGTGCTACTTGTGCTTGTGTGTTTGCTTTAGCTTGCTTCCTGTGCAAGTTAGGTTTAGTTTGACTTGCTTCCTGTGCAAGTTAGGTTTAGTTTGACTTGCTTCCTGTGCAAGTTAGGTGTGGCTTGCTTCCTGTGCAAGTCATGATTAGGATAGGCTTGCTTCCTGTGCAAGTTAGCTAGAAACCTTAACTTAGGGATGATTTGCATGACAACATCTAGGCTCGAGTCGTAGTCTCCCTAGTGTTGTGTCTCCCTCTGTTATCTGGTTAGGCTAGTCCTTTTTCCCTGCGTAGGGGAACTACGTCGCCCTGATCCTCATACCAGATGAGGTACGTAGGCAGGAGATGAGCTGATCTCTCCGGGCGCCCTTTTTCTTTTTTCAACCTTTTGTGTCTCAACCCCCCTTGTGTGTGTTGTTGTGTGCTTGGAAGTTGATGTAAGTCCATTGAGTGGCATTCGGGTTCCAGTGTGGGTTTTTTTGGTTCGGATGCCGATGTAAGCCCAGTGATTGGCGGTCGGGCTCCATGTTTGCCTTTTTGAGTGTGTTTTGGTTCGGATGCTGATGTAAGTCCAGTGATTGGCATTCAGGCTCCACGTTTGCCTTTGCCAGTGTTTGTTTGTGTGTGTGTCAGCCGAGCTACGAATGCTCTGATTCTTCTCTCGTCCGAGGAGATACGTATGCATAGGATGCGATATCCTAGCGAGCATGTGTCGTTTCCCCAGTCCGAACTACTTTGACTCTGATGTCTATGCCTGATAGACTAAGTAGGCCCAGGATGCGACATTCTGCCGAGTCAGTCTCTTTTGTTTTCTTGTGTCTCTTTCAGCCAGTGTGTGTGAGTTTGAGCAGTGTTTAGCAACCATTTTTCCTTCCTATTGTGCGTGGATCCCGTCGAGTACGACGAATGCGTAGGGGTGCTAATACCTTCCCTTCGCATAACCGACTCCCGATCCCATTCTCTTTGGTCGCGAGACCATGTCTTTTCCCAGGTTTACTCTGAGCGTTTCCTTTCCCTCTTTTGGGATAAATAACGCACGGTGGCGGCTCTGTTGTTCTTGTTTTCCCGCCGGTTTTTCGCGTGATGCGACAGCTGGCGACTCTGCTGGGGACATAGAGAAGTTGACCTCTTGCTGGTCCGTCTTCCCTAAGCGAGTCTCTCCTAGCGCTCTCTAGGATAGGGTTTGGTTGCTTTTGCTGTTATTTATTGCATTCATTTATTTATTGTTTGCATTCATGTTTGCACTTATGTTTGCATTCATTCACATTCATTATTCATCTGGCTGGTTGTCTGTTTCTCTCTGTTGGGGTGGGAGTTACATGAGGTAAAAGGCCCAATACCCAGGCCATGAGTGAAATCTAGGATACTTAGGAATAGAGTGATTCATGGGAAGCGGGTGGTATTGCGCCACTTAGCGGAACATTGATATCACGAGCAGTTCAGACCCTGGTGGGATATTATCGTTACATACTTCGGGTGTGTATATGATGATATTCTGCGAAAGGTTATTTATGCTGCGTTTCTCTCGACCTTACCCTGGCCTAGATGACACCCGTGAGTGGGGAGGGAATGATCATTATTACAGGTACAGTTGGTGACTTGTTGGTGACTTGTGATCCTGTTGGTGACTATTGGTTCAGAAGTTTGGGGTCTCAGATGACTTTGGGTTTCAGATGAATTTGTGGTTCCGAGTTCAAGCCGAAGCTTTGATCCTGTGTTCCGAGAGACACAGCCAACCAGTCTTGTCTGCATCATTTGCATCATAACATGTTTATTTTCAAAAAAATACGCAATAAAAAAAAAGAGAAGGAAAAAAAGAAAAAAAAAGAAAAAAAAAACTAATCCCTGCATGCATATCATTTCTCAGGTACATTCCAGAGCTTGTTCACTGATAGAGATGGCAACAGTCCCAGAGTTGAAGCGGAAGACTTGTTCCTACAGCTTTCACCGTGAACCTTTGACGTCTCTGATTGAGTTGAGCAACCTTATGACCAGTGGTAACCAGAAGGGGTTTGTTGACCAGTATGGAGATATTCTGACACTGTTGAAGATGGTAGTCGATCCGGTGCCGTTGCAGACTCTTCTACAGTTCTACGACCCAGGGCTTCATTGTTTCACCTTTCAAGATTATCAGTTGGCGCCTACTCTTGAGGAGTACTCCATTCTGCTGAGTGTCCCGGTCCGGTATCAGGTTCCTTTCTTGGATGTGCCCAAGGAGGTTGATTTCGGAGTTGTTGCCAGAGCTCTCCATTTGGGTATCAAGGAAGTCAGCGATAGTTGGAAGTCCAGTGGGGATGTTGTAGGATTGCCTTTGAAGTTTCTGTTGAGGGTAGCTAGAGAAGAAGCAGAGAAGGGAAGTTGGGAAGCCTTTCATGCTCAGTTGGCCGTCATGATCTATGGGATCGTCCTGTTTCCGAGTATGCCCAATTTTGTTGACTATGCTGCAGTCAGTATTTTCATTGGAGGAAATCCAGTTCCTACCCTATTAGCTGACACTTACTATGCTATTCACAGTAGGCATGGTAAGGGTGGGGCTATCAGGTGTTGTCTCCCGCTTTTGCTCAGGTGGTTCTTGTCTCTTCTGCCAGTCAGTGGACCTTTTGTGGATGCTCAGAGCACGCATAAGTGGACTCAGAGGGTTATGTCTCTTACTTCCTATGATATCAGATGGCAATCTTACCGGATGGATGTGCGTAACGTCGTTATGAGCTGTGGAGGATTCCGTAATGTGCCACTCATAGGGACTAGGGGTTGCATCAATTTCAACCCGGTTCTTTCTCTTCGCCAGTTGGGGTTTGTGATGAAGGGAAGACCACTTGAGGCTGAGATAGCTGAAAGTGTGTATTTTGAGAAGCAGAGTGACCCGGATAGATTGGAGCAGATAGGAAGAGCTTGGAAGTCTATTGGTGTGAAGGATGGATCTGTCTTAGGGAAGAAGTTTGCCGTTGCTATGCCTGATTACACTGATTGGGTCAAGGAGAGAGTAGAAACTTTGTTGTTACCCTACGATAGGATGGAGCCGTTGCAGGAGCAACCACCTTTGATCCTTGCTGAGAGTGTGCCTGCGGAGCACTACAAGCAAGCCTTGATGGAGAATCGCCGTTTGAGAGAGAAGGAGCAAGATACCCAGATGGAGCTGTACAAAGCCAAAGCTGATAGGTTGAACTTGGCTCATCAACTCAGAGGAGTGCGAGAAGAAGATGCTAGCAGACTGAGAAGCAAGAAGAGATCCTACGAGGAGATGGAGAGCATGTTAGATGCAGAACATCGGGAGTGCTTGAGGCTGCAGAGGGTTGAGGCCAGCTATCAGAAGAAGATCAGTCAATCAAGCAAGCAAGTGCAATTTCCATTGAGGCAAGGCCCTAGGGTTGGTCCAACATGTTCACATGACCTAGGGGTCCTTTTGAAGTGATTTGGTCAAGGTTTGGATGCTCAAAAGTCATCAGTCAATGTGCAGTCCACCAGAAACCCTAGAAGGTCAAATATGGTCAACTGTGCATTTAATCAGTGATTGGATGGTGGGAATTGGTTTGAGAGGTCTCATTCATGTCCATATACACCTCATATAACATGTCAAGCATCCAAATTGAAGAATTTGAAGTCAGACAAGAAATTTCCAAAAATAGAAAGTTGACCTGTAATTGGAATTTGCCAAAAATGGAAAGTCTTGCTCCTCAAAATTACTTCATCATACAAGCTTCAACTGAATTTTTGCCCAACATGAAAGTTGAAGATCTTGTTCTTGCCTTTCCAAAAAGTCCAAGAACACTCAATTCCCATTTATGGTTGGCAAGTTATGATCAAATCATTCTCAAGAATTTTTGAACTTCAAAGTGGCATATCTTCCAAACCATTTGGCCAAATTGGGTGGGTTTTTTTGCTACAAGTCCTATTTGATGTGCTCTATCCAAATCTTTCATCACAATTCACCAAAAACCTACCAAGCAAAATGGCCATTTTCAAAGTAGCATGAATTAATTAAGTGAAGTGAAAAAATGGACTTTTAATTTAAACATTTCCAATGATTTTTACCACTTGGAATTGTCTTGAAATCACATTTGGAATTTGTTAGAGGCCCAAATTCGTGCACATTCATACACCCCATGTAATTTGGCTTGGTTTTTAGCAATTGTCCAAAACATGTCATTTTAAGCAAAACCAATTACCACTTCAATTAATCATGCTTAGAAACACTAAACAGAGGATATATACTTCATTTTCCAATCTGCAGAAGCCCTAGCCACACTCTCAAAAAACAGAAAAACTCTCTTGCTCTCAAATTCTCATTTCTTCATTTTTGCAACTTTTCTGGAAAGTATTCAAAGAACACGAGCTTGGTTGGTTTGTTTCATCACTTGCCATCATTTCTGAGCATTTTTCAAGCAGCAACACACGACTGTAAACCATTTTCCAGCTCTGCTACATCAAAGCTCCATCCATGGCAGTCTTCGATTTGAGCTATTTCCAACATTGCTGAGCCAAAACCTTTCACTCAATCATCATTTGGAACACATTGGAGCACCTGTTTCTGCTTTCTATAGCCAAACAACAACTGCATCACAACTGTGCTTCAGATTTGGTAAGAAATCAAACTTAACCATTCCCAAAATTATGACATGCTTTGTATAGATCTCTCCTTGCTGATCATTTTAAACTTTAAATCGATGAAAATGGTTAAGTATGCTGAAAGTTATGTTGACATGAAGTTTCACATGTGAATATGTTTGTGCCTTGTTCATCTTTGTTAGCTCGATTTAGTAAAAATGGTTGTTGGATTATTGATGAGCATGTTGAGCTGATTCTATTGGTATGTCTGTTTTCCATTTCTGGGCAAAAAAGTTTTTCACGATTTTGGATGATGATGAACAGTAAGCATGAAACCCTAGGGGTGTTTTCCAGATCGCGTTTTGGCATGCTGTATTTGGTTTTGCATGAACTTCCCACTGTTTCATTGCCCATGACGAATTGCAGCGTGACACCTCACTAAGTGAAACGCAGCGTTTCACTTAGTGAGCCCAGATATTACCAAATTGCCACCGGTTTTTAATTATTTCATTTAAATCAATTTCATTTGCAATATTTATTTCATTTGATATGCTCAACTTACAAAAATCATAGCACACTCGTTTTTGATCCAAAATTCATGGGACTTTTTGCAAAATGTTCATCTTGATCTATAGTTTTTTATCATAATTTTTCCAGATTTTTTGCATGTATGGATTTTAAATGGTTCTAGGGTTTGTCATATGTGTCCATTTTATGTATGTCTTACCAAATCAATTGTGAAATGATGATACATTATCCAATGCCTTTGAAATTTTTTGTGCTTAAACTAGACACATTCATGGTGATTTTGGTGTAGAGTTTGTGAATTTATCATTGCTGGTTGTGGAGTTATGATTTTTTGAATTAGGGTGTGACAATTTGTGTCACACCATTGATGTCCAACTTCATGATTTTTATTACCATGCTTAATGAACTCAAATTGGCTTGAATTTTTGCATGAACCTACTTGTGGATGTCTAGTTTACATGTGAATTTTTTTTCTGGAATTATTGATGGCATTTCCTATTTGTTTGATAATTTCTCCCCTGTTTGTCCAAAATGTTGACTTTGGTGACACATGATGCCATATGATTTGTGAAATTCTCATACATTATTGGATGAACATGAAATTTGACATGTGATTAGTAGACATCTTAAGGTTTATCATGGTTTTAATCCCATTCATTTCTCATATGTTGTCACTGATTTATGATTTATTGAAGTTGGTGAATGTTTGGTTGACTTCTTTGAGCATGTTTGAACTTGCCCTGCCTTTCTGATTTTCATTTCCCTACTTCCCATGATCCAAATAAGCTGAAATTTGGTGTGCTTATCATGTTATGGATGATGTTTGATCATGAATTATTTGAGAATTTATTGATTTGTTTATGATTGGTTTTGAGTTGAGTCTTGCTGTTGACTTCTATGAGCTTCCACATGCCATGCTTTGACCTAATTTGCTTATGAAATGATGATGATGATTGATATGAACATGAAACCAATTGAGTTTGTTTCTTGATTGTTTGAACTTGATTTTGGACACTTGTCATTTGCTGTTCTGACTTTTTTATCTCTTTTTGACCCTAGGCTTGTCCTAGTGGTCTTGTTGCTCATGTTTGAGTTCATTTTTTCAGGTTAAGAAGCAATTGCCCAAAGAAACTTATACAAGTTGAATGAGTTTGATTTGATTATCATGACTAACTTGTTTGTTTTGAAGGTTGTTTGGCTCACATGCTTTGAGCCTTGTGCATTGCACATTTAACTGATTGTGTTGACTGTTGATCTCTATCTCATTTTGATTTAACTTTGAATTGTATACTGATGTTGTCTGACTGGTTTCAGGTACCTTTAGTTGCTTATAGTTCTTTAAGAACTTTGCTTTGCTTTGCTTAAGAGCAATTTGCATTGAGGTATAATTTCTTATCTTCATGTATTCTGGAAGACCTGGCCTGTTACTTGGCCAGGCAACTGTCTGAAGTCCTCCTTAAGAGGCAATGTTTGTGACTGTCTACATTTGTCCTTGTATAGAGTCAAAGACCTTCTAAGTGAAGAGGCAATTGGCAGAACCCAAGGGATATGCAATCTATTCCCTGCTATTCTGTGTGTCATCTGCTTTGCTCACACCACTGTGTTGATGCATTGCAGATACAAACCCAAGATCTTGTACAATTGTACAATTGAGTCAGTTTCAAATGTGTAGAAGGGTTCCCACTTTCTGAACCCACACATTCTTGTCTTAAGCTCTCCCAGGCCAGGGATAAGAGCTATGAAGTCTTATCTTCACTCACCTTTCATCTGCTTCACCTTAGCCCCTCAATGGCAAGGTTAAGAGCTAACACTACCCAGTTACAGTGGTTTGTTTGTTGAGGTTGATACGACCCCTCGACTAAAACCTAACCTTGATTGAGCCCATTGCTTGCATATAGTGTGTGCTACTTGTGCTTGTGTGTTTGCTTTAGCTTGCTTCCTGTGCAAGTTAGGTTTAGTTTGGCTTGCTTCCTGTGCAAGTTAGGTTAGGTGTGGCTTGCTTCCTGTGCAAGTCATGTTTAGGATAGGCTTGCTTCCTGTGCAAGTTAGCTAGAAACCTTAACTTAGGGATGATTTTGCATGATAACATCTAGGCTCGAGTCGTAGTCTCCCTAGTTGTGTCTCCCTCTGTTATCTGGTTAGGCTAGTCCTTTTTTCCCTGCGTAGGGGAACTACGTCGCCCTGATCCTCATACCAGATGAGGTACGTAGGCAGGAGATGAGCTGATCTCTCCGGGCGCCCTTTTGTTTTGATTGTGTGAGTTTGTTTCTCCTTTTCTGGTTGGAGTCCGACGTAAGTCCAGCGATTGGCAGTTGGTTTCCTGTGTGTGTTTGTTGGTTCGGATGCTGATGTAAGACCAGTGATTGGCATTCAGGCTCCACGTTGGTCTTTGCCTGTGTTTGTTTGTGTGCGTGTTAGCCGAGCTACGAATGCTCTGATTCTCCTTCGTCCGAGGAGATACGTATGCATAGGATGCGACATCCTAGCGAGCATGTGTTTTCCCCAGTCCGAACTACTTAGACTCTGATGTCTATGCCTGATAGACTAAGTAGGCCCAAGATGCGATATCCTGCCGAGTCAGTTTCAGTCTTGTCTGTTTTCTTGTGTCTCTTTCAGCCAGTGTATGTGTGTTTTGAGCAGTGTTTTAGCAACCATTTCCTTCCTTTTGTGCGTGGATCCCGTCGAGTACGACGGATGCGTAGGGGTGCTAATACCTTCCCTTCGCATAACCGACTCCCGATCCCATTCTCTTTGGTCGCGAGACCATGTTCTTTCCAGGTTTACTCTGAGCGTTTCCTTTCCCTCTTTTGGGATAAATAACGCACGGTGGCGGCTCTGTTGTTCTTCGTTTCCCACCGGTTTTTCGCGTAATGCGACAGTAATGATACTTTGAATGGAGAGATGGTTCTTTCGACATGCTCTGAATGATACTAATATTTGTCTTATTCCAAAGTGCAAGAATCATATTAACAAGAAGGATTTGAGACCTATATCGTTGTATAATGTGGTGTACAATATGGTTTTGAAACTCCTCACTAATAGAATAAAAAAATGCTCATCTAAGTGTGTGCCAGAGGAGAAATCTTCGTTTGTAGAAGGTCGATCTATTATTGATAATGTTATGATAGCCATCGAGACTATACATGCGTTGAAAAGAAGGACGAAGAGGAAGAAACGGGAACAAGCTCTTAAGATTGACATAAGCAAAGCTTATGATAGAGTGGACTGGGGTTTTCTAAGAGGTGTCCTAAGTCGTATGGGATTTGCATATAGGTGGATTCATTGGGTGATTATTTGTGTAACGTCGGTTTTTTATTCAATACTAGTTAACATGGATAGAGTTAGACCAATTCATCTAGGGAGGGGATTGAGACAAGGAGACCCTTTGTCTCCATATCTCTTAATCCTAGTAGTTGAAGGACTTTCCATTCTTATTATTATAGCTATACCAAAAGGAGATATCCATTGAGTACATATATGTAAATGGGTATCAATGGTGTCCCATCTTTTAGACGATAGGCCTAGATCTAGAGAGGGTGAATAGATCCCAAGTTAAAAAAATTATCCAAAAAATTGACTTAGAAAAATTTATAGCGCGGAAGCAAGTTTCAAATATCTCCCGGATCAAAAACAGTCTAACAGAACCTACGATTGAATAGACCAAATATGCGTAAAGGTGTCAATATTATGATAATAATCCACAAGTCAATCAACAAAAATTGAGCACAACTAATTGAATACTCTAGAATAGTAAAAGTCTATCTCCAATGATATCCACACACAAAAAACCAAGTCAAACAATTTGTCGAACACTTGGTGTGCGAAAGAAAAGTTTGGAATTTTATATGGTATTTATTGTTCTAAGAAATCCAATCACAACCAAATGGTTAGTGATCAATACAACAAACAAAAGATTCAAAATGTAATCAAAATTATGTTCCAAACTATGTTGATCCAGTGATCAAAGCAATCAACAATTTATGAATCGAAAAATAAAAGAGACAGAGAGAGTACACAAGGATTTGTTTAGGCAATTCCCTAATCGATCTTGTTATGGGTACGTCTACCCTCAATTTGAATTCGAATTGAGATATTATTATAATAAATCTTACTTTGCAAACATATGTATACAATAGATGAAAGATAAAATCCCACAAACACAAAGTTTGTTCTTGATTCTAACACCTCCAAAAACCTTGATCAAAGATTGATCAAGACACCAATAATGTCGCTTCAATTCACCTGTTCTTGCCACTTCCTTGCACGACCTCCTTATCTCAAGGCTTTCACCCGACCGAATTAATCTCAAGCACACACTTGTTGAACCCAAGATTTGTCAACACGGTCCATCGTTTCATGCTACTCCCATGCACGACACACCTAGTCCCAGGGCTTTCACTCGACCGGATCCGAATTGCATAATCTTGTCCAAAACCTTCAAACCCTAAAGATCTTGAAGGAAACCCCCACCTCAGTTTTCTGATTTGAATCCCTCAAAGATCTCAACCCAATATTCTCGGTACAACAAACCTAATTGGATGTTATCAATCCTAATCTAGATGGAACCTAAACAAAAAATTATTATGTGTAGTTTGATTGTGTGTATGAATAGATTGAATTGAAGATGATAAGATGCTTTGAAATTCTGGATTCATGTAGGTTTTACTCACTCTAGAAACCTTGCTAGAGAATGATATATATATATATATATATATATATATATATATATACACACACACACACACACACACACACACACACACACATATGGGTGAATGAGAGCAAAAAGTAATGCAATGAAGTTTGAGAAAATATAAAAATATGCACATAAAAAATCATCGTATAGGTCAACCTGTTGAAGTCATGTGTCGACCTGTACGAGGCATGGGTCGACCTGCTAAAGGTCATTTGTCGACCTATCAATGTCATGTGCCTCCTATGTGTCGATCTGTGGAGTCAGCACATGAAACATAATCTACAGGTTTTAATATTGCAGTATACATATTGACCTATGGCATGGATGTGTTGACCTATAGTCTGAAAACTTTCATTATAGATCGACCTGTCTTGGAATGTGTCAACTTGTTCTGCAATATTTTTACGAAACTTGATTTTTCATGCATGTTTAATGCATGAGACCTTTTCAAAAATGTTTCTAAAGACTTGTATGCTTCCGAATGCTAAAATTCACATAGAGAATAGGAGAATATCATCCAATGTACATAAAACGCTAAAGAATCCTAGTTTTGACATCATAAAAAACACTCATAACAGAACTTAACGGAAGATGCAGTCACATACTCCCCCTTTTTTATGATGGCAAAACTTGAGACAACGCGTAAGTAATGAATAGTTTCTCCCTCTGAGTATATGCATTCCCAAACTTCATCTTGATTCTTCTCCCCCTTTAAGAACATCAAAAAGAAATGAAGCAAATGTTAAAGCACACATAAATGAATATAAAACACACAGAGGCAAAATGCAAAGATAAGAGAAACAATACGATAACACTCACAGAGAATGATTTTCATATTGAATAAGAATGCCTAAACATAAATAAAAGCAAAGAAGGCAAGAATAGAATATAATTGATACATCAAGGGCTTAAAAATAAACGAAACACAAGCATGAATAATGAAGGATATAAAGTGAACAAAAAATACTTTACATGCTACAAAAGTGACACGATTATGTGACATATGCCTTTGGTGCTCCCAAAATGTTGCACACGCATGTGCTCAAGCAAAGAGATAAACAAAGTACCACAACATGCACCAAAAACAGGGATGAAAACATAACAATGACACACAATCAAGAATATTTCTAATGATGTAACAAATTTAATCATAACTCATGAGAGAAATAGATAACAAATCGACGCACCAATAACTTTATTTCATGAAAAATGAAGATAGTCTAAAGTCACTATAAGCACATAAATTGACATACATCAATTGGACATTTTTGGAAGTGAACATACATGAACTATCTAATACGTTAAGAGCACAATTATATGAACCATAAACAACATGCGAAAGGAAAAACTTACATAAAAAAACGGAAATTGAAACGATAGTACCTTGCTTGTGAAATGATGAGGAATGCAATCTTATGAAGTATGCCTTTTAAGGAAGGTTATATAGACAAGGTATATTCAAAGTGTATTAAGATAACATTTAGGCACGTTTTGAGATGTCAAGAATCCCTAATTCCCACCGAATGTTAAAGAAGGGTTTGGTCGCAAATGGTTTTGTAAAAATATCGCCAAGTTGATTTTTACTATCAACGTGCTCAAAAACAACATCGCCTTTCTCAACATGATCACGTAGGAAATGATGACGAATCTTAATATGCTTAGTATGAGAATGTAGCATCAGGTTCTTAGTTAGGTTAATGGCACTAGTGTTGTCACACATAATTGGAATACAACTTAGTTTTCAAAATCAAGTAATTGTTGTTTAAGCCACAAAATTTGAGCATAACAACTACCGGCCGCTAAGTATTCCGCCTCGATAGTTGACAATGCAACCGAAACTTGTTTCTTGCTATGCCAACTAACTAAGGAATTTGAAAATATGTGACAATTTCCACTAGTACTTCTCCTATCCGATTTGCAATCGGCAAAATCGGAATCGGTGTAACTAACTAAGCTACAATCACTTCCTTTAGAATACCATATCCCATAATTCAAAGTACCATGAAGATACCTAAAAATACATTTGACGGTTTTGAGATGGGATTCCTTATGAGTCGATTGATATCGGGCGCACATACAAACACTAAACATGATATATGACCTAGATACAGTGAGATATAGAAGAGAACCAATCATACCTATATATTTTTTTACTTCCACATCCTTACCATTTTCGTTTCTTTCCAAGTTACTGTTTGTAGCCATCGGAGTGTCAATTGACTTTGCATTAACCATGCCAAATCTCTTTATAAAGTCCTTGAAATATTTGGTTTACCATACAAATTACCCTTCATTTAGTTGTTTGATTTGAATACCAAGGAAGTAATTTAAATCCTCCATAAGGTTCATCTCAAACTCACCCTGAATAAGCTTATAAAACTCCCCTACAAGTTGCATGTCAGTGGATCCAAAAATAATATCATCGACATAAACTTGAAATCTTCCAATCAAGCATAAGATAGAGACGGTATAACATACATGTGAAGATATTTAGATAAGGCCACTACAATCATTTTAAATGAAACACACATTGGTTATCACTTGAAATTTTCAAAAGTGAACACTCATAACATATATCATACATAAAGTAAATCATATACCTTTGAAAAATAAACCGGAAAAAGAAAGACTTCCTTACAAAGCAAAAGTTGAAAAGATATTACCTCATCCTACGAATGACGGAGGATACACATGCATTCCACAAGAAACTCTCGACCGAAAGTTGGAATAAATGAAAAACGTGACATACAACCTTTAGACAACAATGATCTTACCATTTTTCTCTATGACAAAGTACTTGAAAGTATGATTAATAATGTATCCAAGAAGATTATTGATTCGATGATCATTGGAGGTTCTCCAAGTCAAAGATAAATCATCCACTGCAGTTAAACTTTCAACCATCTCCTTTTCACAGTCATTATCTTCTTCCTTTTCACGTTCCACCGCTTTAGGCTGATCAATTCCTTCTTCGGTTTCATTGAGAATGTCTTGTGAAGATATACCTATATCATGAAAAGAAACACCCATCCCGATATTTCTCGGATAAAACATTAGTAGTAATCAACACACTTTTACCAATTAAAAACACTATAAGTTGATTCCTTCTAGTCACACGATCCTTCTTCCTTGCTACAAAGTCAACAAAAAAGGGAGATGTAACATGTCACATGTCTTGAGTATCCACAAACAAGATCACATACTCTCTTCATAAATCCAAGACATGTATCTTGTAAAATCAATAGCAAGTGCTAGGTACCCAATCTTCATTGGGTCCTTGAGGGTGAGTGAAAACAAGGTTGCATTTGGGCAACCATAGAAAGGCTCTTTTAGGAACTAAAAGTTTCCTAAATTTGCATTTTTCAATAGTATGACATTTCTTGCAACAATAGAGACAAGATAAGTTATGATAAGATGTGCCTTTGCTATTAGACTCATTTTTAACAAATTTATGTTTCTAATATGAATGGTTCAAAGACCTTTCATACTTAGACGTATCAATAGCATAAGTAATCTTTGGTTGTAAGGTTTTGTCTAATTTTACTTGAAGGTAATTTATCTATTTTTGCCAATTATGACAAGATTCACAACCAAACATATAACGCTTTTCATCCTCAATCTTGTCCTTTTGAACATCTAGCATGGATAGCTTAATTGCTTCCAACTTTCTTTCGGACTCTAAGACCTTAGCCTCCAATTGCAAAAATATCTTTTCATGTGAAGCTAATTTCTTAAAAGCATTTAATGTTTCTCTAAGAATATTATCAACACCTAAAGAGGATATGAGAATATTTTGTGCTTTCCAATCATGTGACCACAACCTCTTATTATTATCATTCCATTGACTTTCCAATTTTGGTATGGTGACACCTTCATCATTGTTCATTCTAATTTCATTTGGACCTATGATGTTTGCATCCCACATACCCTTTTCAACAAAGTTGACATGGATACACATATGAGCTTTCCAATAGCCATAATTTTCGCCGATAAAAATAGGTGTTCCATCATACGCCCCTTTAGGTTCGGTAGTCATTATCTAATAAGCAAATCTTAAGACCGGAAGCAGCCGGAGCTGGTGATACCACTTGTTAGACGATAGGCCTAGATATATATGGGGTGAATAGATCCCAAGTTAAAAATTTATCCGAAAATTTGACTTAGAAAAATTTATGGCGCGGAAGTAAGTTTCAAATATTTCCCGAATTAAAAATCGTCTAATCAAACCTACTATTGAATATCCCAGATATGTGTAAAGGTGTCAATGTTATGATAATAATCTACAATTCAATCAACAACGATTAAACACAACTAATTGAATACACTACAATAGTAAAAGTCTATCTCCAATGGTATCCACACACAAAAAACTAAGTCAAACAATTTTTCGAACACTTCCAAAAACCTTAATCAAAGATTGATCATGACACCAACAATGTCGCTTCAATTCACTTATTGTTTCTACTTACTTGCATGACCTCCTTGTCTCAAGGCTTTCACCCGACTGAATTAATCCCAAACGCACATTTGTTGAACCCAAAATTAGTCAACACGATTCACTGTTTCACATTACTCCCTTGCATGTATGAAATATATATATATATATATATATATATATATATATATATATATATATATATATAATATATATATATATATATATATATATATATATATATATATATATATATATATATATATATGCATGGGTGAATTAGAGCAAAAAAGAGTGCAATGAACTTTGAGAAAATATGAAAATATGAAGAAAAAAAATATCATATAGGTCGACCTGTTGAAGTCATGTGTCAACCTGTATGAGGCTTAGGTTGACCTGTTGAAGGTCATGCGTCGACCAATCAACGTCATATGCCTCCTATGTGTCGACCTCTGGAGTCAGCACATGAAATAGAAGCTACATGCTTTAATACTATAGTATATATGCCGACCTATGACACAGATTTGTCGACTTATAGTCTGAAAACTTTCACTATAGGTCGACCTGTCTTGGAATGTGTCGACGTGTCCTGCAATATTTTTATGAAACTTGATTTTTCATGAATGTTTAATGCATGGGACCTTTTCAAAGATGTTTCCAAAGACTTGTATGCTTCCTAATTCTAAAATGCACATGAGAATAGGAGAATACTGTCCAATGTATATAAACGCTAAAGAATCCAAGTTTTGACATCGCACAAAAGACTCCTAATGAAACTTAACGGAAGATACACTCACACCATCTACTTTTTATTGACGATTGTTTTTTGTTTTGCAGGGCCAATTTATCCGAAGTGAAACATCTTATGAACATTCTCCAAGCGTATGCAGAAGCCTCGGGCCATGAAATTAATATGTCCAAGTCAGAAGTGTTATTCACTCGTAATATTAGTGGTCCAACTTAGGAAGATCTTGCTTGATTAATGGGAGTTCGTCATGTATTAGGAACGAGAAAGTATTTGGGGCTGTCATCGATGATTGGAAAAAGTAAGAAAGGATGGTGGTCTTGGATTTAGAGATTTCAAAGCTTTCAATATGGCCATGGTGGCCAAACAAGGGTGACATATTATGACGAATTCAGACACCTTGGTTGCTAGAATCTTTAAAGCCATGTACTCCCCCCTGTCTTCTCTTTTTTGAGGCTAATGTTGGTAATAATCCGAGTTTTGATTGGAGAAGCATGTTAAAAGATAGGAAAGTTTTGAGTCTTGGTTATATATGGAGCATTGATGATGGGAGTAACCTTAATGTTATGTTGGATCCTTGGTTGAAAGGAGAAGGAAATGGAGTCCTTTATGCACCACCACAAAGATAAGGTGTGTATAATATTATTGTTAATAACCTTATGATGCCTAATTTTAAATAATGAGATACTCAAAAAATTAGACAATTGTTTACACATGATGAAGTAATGGAAACTCTGAAGGTACCATTTCTAGAAGAAGTGGGGGAGGATTGTTTGGTATGGCGTAGTCTTTTCTATTTGATTCCTCCTTGTATTGAACCTTTTTTGATTCTTGGACTAGGTTTAATGTTTTTCATTTGATTCCTCCTTGTATTGAACATCTTTTGATTAATGATATGAAATGAATTTTTCTGTGTAAAAAAAAGCTTAGATTTCTACGACATATTTTGAAGCTTATACCAGATATTTACAAGTAAGTGTTATTTTTCATTAAATTTATGTATTTATATTAGTAATTTTGCATTTATACAAGATATTTTGTGAAATCTCTGGTAAAAAATTATGAATTTTTATCGAAAAATTAGAAATGTTAGGTAAAATCCAAAATTATGCTTTCCTTTTTACCATCAACTTAGAAAAATGTGGTATGCCTATATGTGTTTTTACCGAAATTTTTGAAATTGCCGGTAAGAATGCATACATGCATACCAAATATTTTGAAAATGCTGGTAAAAATACATATAGACATACCATATTTTTAGAATTATCGGTAAATGCAGGGGTATGACCATATATTTTAAATATCTGAAAGATCAATTTTTTTGAATTTTTTGTGTTTTTTGTAGTGCTGCAACTAGACTTTAATCATAAAGACAAGCATGTATTGAAACTATTTCGAGCGGTCAAAGATGTATATGATAGTTTGATCAAGCTCTTCCTATAAATAAAGCATAAAAGTTATGGTTTAAATATCATTGTGATGATGGCGTACGACTTAAAGATATATCAAGCCTCATCTCCAAAAAGGTTTAAGTAAAGTGCTTGTATGGTTGGTATATTCGGAAAAAAACTTGAAGCTTCAATGTGTAAAAGAGAGGAAATGTAAAAGTTTGCCTGATCGTTCGGAGTGATCATTATTTTGTAAAAACATAGGGAAATTTTCATAAAGTAATATGGCTTAGTCAAACACTCACTAAAACTCTTTTTAAAACCCCTATTTCTCAAATAAAATAACCTGAAATTGTTTTTGAGCCTAGCCAAATGAATTAGAAACTATCAAAATGATTAGGACACATTTTGGAACTGTCTAATCGATTCAACCATATACATAATCGATTGGACAAGGGAAAATCGATTATATAATATATTGTGATAATGTCTTAATGAAGGGTAACAACTCTTTATCAAATATTTCCAAAATGGACACAAATAGTCAATTGTTTAAGTCATTTAATCGATTGGAATAAGGACCCAATCAATTGGATAATAAATTTTTCCATTGGATTATTTCCCTTTTTGAAACATCCTTTGGCCGATAAATAAAGGCCTTCCCCTTCAGTTTTTCACATCCAGAAACATGAGATTCTCACCCTCCTCACTCTCTCTCTCTCTCTCTCTAATTTTTTTTCTTTCTCTCACATGAATTTGGCCATAATGCTTTGAGAAATATTATTATGTTTAAGTGAGGAAATTATTCTGGAAATGGTAATATTGTAAATTCACCCAGAGTTCTTTCTCTTGAGTGTATATTTATTCCTTATGAAGTGTTTGTTTGAGTTCGAATCTAAACCACTTAAATCTTTTGGTTAGGGGATTTAGTATTAAATCTCTGTTTGGTTCGTGAGTTGAACCACTTAAGAAAAAGCTCTCTTTTTGGAATCTTGAAGATAACTAGTGAATTTTTTTTCTGATTGACTCTTAACATAAAAAACTTTCCTACTCCTTTCCTACTCTTAACAACATGACTCTTTATACTAAAACATCCATTTAAACAAGGGTACCAGTTATAAAACATAAAATCCACCTCTAGTAAGGAAATTGATACTTCATCATTTCTTCATAACATCTCTCTTTGAAGTTTATTTTCTCTAAATAAACTGTCAAATCTACTGCATTCTCAGCATCAAATTTGCATCCATTTCTATTATTATTCGTTTCTCTTAAATCTTCTTCATTCGATGAAGAGTCCGCACTTTCATCATAATAACTCTTTTCCTAAAAATTGATTTAAAATTAACTACAACATCGTCGAGGTTACAAATATTATTTATAGCATATGAATTGTTACTTCAAACCTACCTCATAAGCCACATCAGTAGGGACAGCGCGTTGTGTACCCTTAAAAATGTCAAGAATCTCCTCAATATCCATGGAAATCTGTATTTACCTACAAATATTACATAAAATAAATTTAATAAATAAATTCAATGTCATGCATAAAACCTAAAACCTTTCAATATATTCAAACAAAACTAAAATTCAACAAAATCGATATGTTAAGCTTAATCAATCAAGCATTTTCTTAATTTGAAATGGAAGGGATTAATTTCATGTAAAAAACCTAAAATCTTTCAACATATTGAACACATTTGAAAACAACTAAAACACAAAAGTTAATTACCTTGACAATATGAATGTAAAATATGTAGGTCTCAAATAAATTTGGACTATTTTCGTCCAACAAATAAACTCCACCAAAACACGATGACGACGATTGTCGTAAGTAAGGAAATATGTTTTTATTTGCATTGCTGATTTCACAACAATGATGAAAACTACAACAACGACAATTCAACTTAATTTGAAATTCCTTGATGAGCAGTAACAAACATGTTCGGTTCATTTTGGTAAAATGGAGGTGTATAACAAAAAAAGTAAATAAAATGTACTTGTCTCTGATTTTTTATATTAGAAAAAATCCACAAATTACTATGGACAGATGGCAGTATTTTTTCCCTTTTCCCAAAATGGGAAAGGATTGGCCTTTCCCACCGTAAACACCACCTGGAATGTGAAGAACGGTTACCAATGTTGGGTGTGAATATGGAAGTAGAAAACGGTCTAGGTGAGGTGAATAGACCCTTTAAAAATCAATAAATTTTTCAAAAAATTATCAGAGAGTTTTCAAAAGATGTGAGTGGAAGGTTTGATGCGAAAATATGAAAATTATACTATTTAAAATTTTGATCACGTTAACACTAAATCACTTCACAAACATCAAAGATGAATATGATGAAACATAAGGTATTCAATTAATTCAGTTGTATAATCCACGAGTTGTGTTTATACAATGATTCAATATAGTGAAGTCTAACCTCAAATGTTTCTCACAATTTAATCACCAATTCAGCTCAATAAGGTATTGTCATACCCCAATTTTGTCCCATTTTTTTTCATCTGTCTCATACATAAATAATATGCATGTGTGGTTATCAACTTATCCAATTAGGTCATTTATTTTAATGTTTCATTCATCGCATTTCACATAACTCGTTAGTGGGCCAACTGTTCGATTATAATAAATTTAATCAATTTAAGTGGCTTTTCGAGACAAATATTATTTGGTGGTTATTCGGGTTTATTTCCCATATTACTTATGGTGCGAGTCATCTTTTTATTTTGAGATTCATGGTTAGTAGAGGGATTTGAATGATTGTTACTTAATTCAGAAAACTGCTTGAATTCAAAGAAAATGACAAGGTTGAAATAAAAAGAAGATTTTCTTTATTGATTGGAAATTCATGGTATAATGCATATTTTTCTTGAGATACAAATCAAAAGAATGATTACAAGGAAAAAGGGTAAAAAAAACTACATTTTTTTGGTACAATTGACTTTTTGGTCAACTGTAGACCATTGAATCGATTTTGACTTCAAAATTTTATTAGACCTATTATTCTACAAGAATTTGACCAAAGGGTTCATCATTATTCATCAAAAATGACTTATGTCATGATTATGTCAAATGCTAATTTCCAACAATTTCTATCTTCCGTCAAGCTTCATTTCTATGACTTGCTCTTCACTTTCCAATGTTGTTGCAAGTTCATTATTTCATTACAATGCTCACTTTTCTACAAGGAAGAAGGTATGCTAAGTTAGACATTCGTATTATTAAGTTAAATCATCAAAAAGTCATGGAAATGTCATGAAAAACTCAAGAAACAAAAGGAAAATTCTGCATTATGTACTAAATTCAATACTTGTTTTTCAACACTTTCCAACATTGATCCATGCCCAAAATTCAGAATTTGATCCATGAGTTTGCGCCATTCCAAAGTTCTTATTTTCAATGCGAAATCACTTCTCAAAAGCAGTTAAAGTCATGAAATAGTTCACCAAAATTCAAGGCAAGAGTGACCTTTTGCTTTATGTTCCAATTTAGTACTTTTGCAAAATTCAAGCACCAGTTGTCTCTAACTATCTATGCATCCAAAAACCCCTAATTACACAATTAACCCTTAACTATCATAACTACCAAACTAACAAACCCTATCAAGCAAACACAAATCCCAACTTCCATTTTTTCATTCAATCCTAACCATTTTTAACAATCAATTCAATGGTTAAAATTGGTGATCCGCAACTAAAGCCTAAATTAATTTCCAAACATTTATAAACCTCTTACTTGGATCATAATCCAAGAGTGCTCATTCATTTACAAAACATATATAAATTTTTTATTCTTCACAATATTGAACTTAATTAGAAAAACTAAACCACAAAAACCAACTAACTAACCTAACTAGAAAAACCATACAAACTAACATCAACCCCTTTAACCATTATTCTCCCACCATTTTTCTCTCAAGTTCTCTCCTAATTCTCTTTTTTCTTCACTCTCTCACCACCACCAAAGTTCATATTCATCACCACCTAGAACTTCATATTGAGGTCCTAAGTTCAATGGAACTTAGCCACAATCCAATTTCAACAAATCATCAATCAAGCATTCAACAATTCAAGTATCATCATCCAAAGTTCATCAACTCAAATATCATTATCAACAATCATCATCCAAAGTTAATTAATTCAAGCACTATCATCAATAAACATCATTCAAAGTTCATCAAGATTCAAGCATATTCTACATCCAAGATTCATCTTCTATATTCATCATTTTTATTCAAGCATGATTATCAAGAGATTAATGGGATTAAAGGAGCTTACTTTGAAGTTTTCTGGGTTTCTCTTTGGTAAATTCGTCGAATTCTTTGCAACAATAATCAGAGGAATCCTCCCCTCTGTTGGTAAGCCTTGAACTCCTTTTCGATTAATTGCATATTTACCGTTCTTGAACTTTCTTTGTCTTTCTTGTGATGAATGCGTTAATTATGAATTTTTTCTCCTTCTCTCTTCTTCTAATTTAATTATGCACCATAGAGAGAATCAGTGGGTTTCGATACCAACAAATCATCCCTGATCCAAAACAGCCCCATAACCATTCATATCCCTAAACAGAACTGAAATAAGTCAAGGCAAGGAGAAACTTGGTTGAAACATTTCACTGAACACTTGTTGTGTGAGTTACGGAACCGCAAACCAATTAAAACCAGAATCATAACATGATCATGTTGTATTTTAGTTTACTTAAAACCGAGTTGATCTGAAAGCAACTCTGAACCTAAAACATGATGCTGAACCGAAACCGAAAAGGCGCCGCTAATATGGCCATGTGAGTTGTTGTAGTTTCCTACAGCAGGAGCAGAGCCCACACCATTTCCCCTTTGACTTGAATTACCCCTTTTACGAGTGCATAAATGTAACAATACCAGTAGCAAAGCCAATAGCGCAAGTAAACTGAGTCCACCCAAGACTTCTGCCAAAATTATCTTAGTTTTATTACTTTTCCCTGAACCTTCTGTGGGATTTGTCATGTTCGGTTTTCCAAAATTATCAAATTGAGGCCCCTATCTGCCCAAAACAACAACAACAAGCCACCAGTTGAAGATGATGTTGAGGTCTACCCCTCATGGAACAAAATCTAAACCCCATATTGCTGACAACTGCAACTGATCCAAAAGATGTTATAGTGATTTAGTGGGAGGATTTTGAGCACAATCTTGCTAGGTTATTGGATCTTTCTTCTGCACTCAACAAAGATAAAGATGATAAACCTTTAGCATAAATTCGAGTCCCCCATCCAAGGATAATGGTGAATCAGTGGGTGGATTGAATGAACTTGAAGAAATGTGTCAAAATTGGAATCAAAGAAATTAATGATGGATAATGGAGCAACTTAGTGGTGCCTTGCAGTCACTTTTGGTGGCGGGTGGTACTCTCTCTGTTACTAGAAGGAACCTTTAGGAATCGAGTAGATTACTCTTTGAAAAAAATGGTTATGTTCATATGAGATGCTAAGGATGAAGCAACAATACATGACATCTCAAATTTTAATGTTGTATCATGTAAAATTGGTAGTTGGACCAACACAAAAGCAAGAGATTGAAGCATATCCTTTAGGTAACTCGGCAGGGAATCCTTCAGAACCATGGAATTGGAATATTTATTTCCTTTGTGGTGTTTTGGATTTTTTTTATTCAATAGTTGTTAAGGAGGGATACTATGTCTTTCTTCCTTTATCCTGGTGCACCTCCTATTGGAAAAAAAAACACCATAGGCCTTACAAATGCTTGGGTCTAATGCCCCACTTATCACTACACCCTCCATTATGAAAGCAATAAACAAAAACAAGTGACCTTGGGCAATAATACATGGGCCTGCACCCATATGCTCTTCAGACTCCCTTTTTCACTTTATATCCCCTGGCTGATTAATTTAATTCTTAATTATTCCTAACATTTCTTTTTATATTTTTCTATATTTGAAAAAATAGACATATTAATAATTAAATTAAGAAATGTTAATTAGATTCAATTTTGTGCAGACTTAGTTCTTAGTTCAAATTAATGGTAGAATAAGAATTACATTTGTTTTTAATTTCTTTTTTTATTGGATTTAATTGAAATACACTGACAGTGTAAAAGAATTTTACACCGTCGGTTAATCCTAGACGTTGGATATTGAAATAAGTTTGACTTTTATTTAAAAAACCTATAAAGTAATGCAAACGGGTGATGGTGATGAATCGACAATGTAAATCTTTTTACACTGACAATGCATAGTAATTAATCCCTTTTTTATTTCCTTTAATTCTTTTATCTCCATAGTGCCATTTTTTTATGTGGATAGCTTATCCTAGCATTTTCCCCTTGATTGATTTAATTACTTGATCAAATATACTTTCATCAAGTAATTAGGTTAATGACTTTAAGTTATCTTCATTTAATTATTTAATTAATTAATTAAATTTGTTTGATCAATTAGTTGAATTAATGTCTTTCAAAATAATTTGCATGCTCCCTTAGGTTTGTATTCAATTAAGTGATCACAAGTCCCTTGATCACTTGATTGAATTAGATCTTTACACTTGCACCTACACTTGATCCACTAAGTCAAATTCTAGTCCATTCACATTCAACACCCTGGAGATAGGAGGACATCAAGACTTGATCATGTTGAGCTTCATTCCATTCTTTCAAGCACACCTTACTTCATCCTTTTAAAAACAAAAAAAAAATCTTTTCAGCTTTAAACACCTGTTAATTATGATTCGAATTATGCGCCACGAGTCTTAAGAAATGAAAAAGAACGAGAAGGACCATTCATACCCTTGTTCTGAATATCTTTGAATACGGGACATAGACCTCAGTTATTCAAAGTATTCACCTCTATTCATAGACTTTAGTGCAATTCAAATCAAACAACTTTCAATTTTTCTTCCTCATACTAATACTTTAACAATCAACATCAACTACACTAATCTCTTTGGACTAAACACAATACTCTTTGGATACCCAAATAACTCTAGAGGGTTAATCACTTTCTCTTGGTTAATCACCCCCTCTTTGGGTTAATCACCTTCTCTTGGTTAAACAACCGTCTTTGAACCATGTAAACCTCTTTACATTAATCACCTTCTCATGGTTAAAACCCCCTTCATGCATGTTTTCCTTGTTAGTCCCATGCTTAGGCAAACCCTTTCATACATGTTTGCCTTGTTAGTCTCATTCTTTGACAAACCCCTTCATGCATGTTTGCCTTGTTAGTCCCATGCTTTGGCAAACCCCTCATTCTCATGCATGTCTTCCTTGTTAGTCTCATGCTTAGGCATACCCCATTTTCCCTTTTATGTTTATCTTGTCAGACCCAGTGCTAAGACAAACCCTTTTTCATGTATGTCTGTCTTGTTATTCACATGCTTAGACAAACCACTTCATGCATGTTTGCCTTGTTAGTCCCATGCTTAAGCAATCTCATTCATGCATGATTGCCTTGTTAGTCCCATGCTTAGGCAATCCCCTTCATGCATGCTTGCCTTGTTAGTCTTATGCTTAAGCAAGCCCCTTCATGCATATTTTCCTTGTTAGTCCCATGCTTAGGCAAATACCCCTTTCTTGTAGGACTTGATACCCTGATCTAAGAAAAACCCTACAACTATGTATTGGCTAATTAACATTTATTGGTTATACTCAACACTTTTTGGTTCAGACACCACTCTATAAGTTCAAACAACATAATCCCGGTCCAAACAATATTGTCACAACACCTTCACCATTTCACCAATCTTTTCCAATTCATTCACAAACTTTTTCAATTCAATTCATTCACAAACTATTTTAAAACAAGTTTCTTTATTTTCATAAAAGAACTGTTATAACCTATTTCTTAACAGTCAGACTACAATCTTAAAGCATCCGAACAAGGATCATAATCAGTTAACATGAAAACACTTCTAGGATACGATTATAACGGTTCCCTAAAAACAACCAACAAATACATAATTTTCTACCATGAACTACAAAGCTCTGATTTCCTCATTGCACTATGAGAATACATAGGCACGATGGTTCAAATCCTTGGCTAATACATTAATTAAAAATTTATTTATCCCCTTTATTAAAATAAATCTCAAGTAACCTTTAGATAATAACATTCATTCGTAAAGAATAATCAAAATAGTCTTCGTTAAGTACAACAGATGTGAGGGGTGCTAATACCTTCCCCTTGCATAACCGACTTCCTTACCCTTTTTCTCTTTCCCTTGGGTTTTATCGATATTTTCCCTTTCCTTTGGAATAAATAAAGTTCGGTGGCGACTCTGTTTTATTTAGAGCCTTGGATGCGTTGGGTATTTTTCATGACGTAATAACTGGGGACTGCTTGCTAGGACTTCCGAGCAGGCTGGCGACTCTGTTGGGGAGTCCCTAAGTAAGTGAATCCTAGTTTTGTTTGTTTTCTTTGCATGTTTGGATGTTTATCTTTATTTCTTTACTTGATTTATTTTATTGCATCTTTATTGCTTGTATATATTAATTATATTATAGATATCTGCTCTATCCTCTATTGTGGGTTGGGGTTCACGATGTTACATGAGAGAGAAGCTCTATACCCGAGCTTGAGTATACACAAGAGATAGTAAGTGGTAGAGTTATGTTGACCTCCTTTATGTTATGTCTCAATTATGGTCAACACGAGTGTAATACCTTGTATAATATACGTCTAGAATATACATTATACACAACATTCATTGGTATTGATACAACATAAGTGCCTTAAGGCCTCTCATTTACACACTTGACCAAAATACAAGATACAACATATGGTAAAAGATATGGAAAGTGCCTAAATACAAATCTAAGATCTATGTACAATATCTACCATTTTACAAAATCCACAACAGAACATCAGATCATCACAACAATGTCGAAACATCATCAAACAAATCCTCTTAATCAAACATACAAAAATACCCGAAAAACAACAACATTGATGGGGTTGCTACCTGATTTCTAACTCAAGTATTCACCTTCCATTACTTGTGCATCACTCACACAATGTAACTAGGACTTGAGCAATTGAGGGATATTTGCAATATATGGAAACATGTCACTGAGTTCTCGCAACTTAAACAATCACTATTCGGATTCACGAAACATCAATCCCTGAATGGACATATGTCTAAGTCGGGCTCAGTTCACGCATGCTCGTATGATTTGACTTTCACAGTGGATATCGAGTCCTCTATGAGACTCAAACTCAGCTCAAGTGACTGTCACCCCTATGGGCCTCTAACCCACTTAGGGTATCTTTCACCGTATGGGCCTCTAACCCACTTATGTATCAACCTTTTCCCCATGTCCGCCATGGTTGGGACTCAAACCTAGTTGGGGCACGAATCATTAGTGCCACATGCCTATTTTCTGCTTTACATAAGCCTCTAAAATGGTATGTGCACAATCACAAATAACTTTGAATACGTGATTAATTCTCATATACTCACGATTGTTCTCATCAATCACTAGGTGTTCACAACCACCAATTCTCACGATATCATATCAATTCTCATGGAACATAACATGATCCATTCTCATTACATAAATCATACATGTTCCATACAAATCATGTTAATGTATCATTCCCATGACTACTCGTCTATTGAACACACCATGGTAAGATTATGTCCAAGCATCACAATCTAAATCCTTTCATGACTTAAGTTATCTTTCTAAGTCATTTACTTAGTATTCTCCTAGGTTTACCTCACTCATTAGTTTTAGTCATATTATTGTGTAACCAATATAATCAACCAATCATATCATAATCAACACAACAAGAATTCATGCATAGGTTATGAAATTCATCACATAAGAAACACAACAACAATTACTAACCATTCATAACCAATACACATAATACCCATGGCTTTCCATGATCTCTTCTTATCACTTGATGAGGCATTGGATTCACTTTCTAATGTATTCAACCTCATAACAATCAATGGCACAATTCCTGTCATATGATAGAAACATGGAACCAATTCATTGCATAATAAAGCATAGAAGCAATATACATGATAATATAACATGTCCCAATAAACCCTAGGCAAATCCATCACACGACTCACCTCATTCTAACTTATTCCACTTTCACACCACAAAGTGAGTATTCGTCCAATCATCCTATGGTGGGGTTAATCGGACTCAAGGGAAAGTCATGGTGGAATAACTCATAGAGACTTCTCTCTATAATATAGTTCTCTCCGTTAGCTTCCTAACACTTTCAACTGCGTCCAAAATTAATTTATAAAACTAAAACTACAATCATTTTAACCTAATCAGGATTCTAGGTCAAAACCCACTCGATTGCATATTGTTCGACCGATTATTGTCAATCTAATGCATATACATCATGGTATAAGTTAATAAACTCATAATATGCATTATAAATAAGAAACAAGTGGTTTTAGGAAAAACAAGGGTGAACCAATCGATTGGTTTGATGAAGCAACAAATTGTATGAACTCTCTGTTTCCAGTTTTCTCAAAAATTGACAGGATCAATCGATTGGTCTCTTCTGTCAATCGATTGTTCCACTAATATTTTCCAATATTTATTTATTTTCACAAAAACCAATCGATTTGCTATGCAGAACAATCGACTGTCACCTGAGAAAAATGGTTGTCCTGCAAAAATTGACTACACTAGTCCATTCTCTCCCTACTCTTAACCATCTCAACTCATTCAAAATAGATGCCAACATATGCTAATACAAGTTCATGTGCTTAACAAACATGACCCTCATAATCAACATCATGATTCCATCACAACCAAAATCTACATAGTATCATAAATCATCATCAATCAAACATATTTCATATGGCATGTAAGAGAGAATTCCCACAAACCCTAAAACCCAACTCATGAAATTCTTCCCTCAAAGCTATACTAACTAGGAACTCACCTTAATCCAAGAATATGATTAATAATTTGAGATGATTTGGTGGTTATGATGATGATTTCCATGGCCTTGATCCTTGTTTCTTCCAAGTTCCCGTTCTTCTTTCCTGCTCCAAGTTCCTTCCTTTTTTCCTTCTTTCTTGCTTCCCTTCTCTTTCTTTATGACATCTCTTCTTATATCTTCTAATTCTCTACTATATACATATATATATATATATATATATATATATATATATATATATATATATATATATATATATATATATATATATATATATATATATATATATATATATAAAATAATATATAATATATGGTTAATGTTAAAAGTTAGTGTAGCGGTAAATTTTTTGAGTTTAAGCTATTAGTTAACTTAACTCGCAAAGCAAGATTCGCCATCGCGCTTTTATTATTTCCAAAGGAAAAAGTACGAACAAAACCCAAATAATTTAAAAAAAAACAAATAAAAATAGATAAAGGTCTTGGGTGTTGGTTATGCAAAGGGAAGGTATTAACACCCTAAACATATACAGTACTCTATGGGAACCTCTTTGAAAATCTGTGCATTTTGGCTTTAAAATGGTGTTGTTTGCAAATGATTGGGGACATGAGGAAAGAAATGTTTTTTTTACAATTTTTGTGTTTGCCAAGACTTTTGGAGTCTCATGCCTACGTACCAACAATGTGTAATGGAGAATCAAAACCTCGTAATTCATGGTAAAGATAACAAAGATGTTGGTTTTGATTCATTTTTAATGAAAAGACATTTTGTCATTTTAAGAAGAACACTCAACTAGTCACCCACAAGTATGAGAACTTTGCATCATCATGAGAAAGGCTCAAACTTGGATAAAGATCAACAAGTTTGGTGTTAGCTCTCTTAGATGGAAAATATTTATTATCGACTCTATATGGATAGGAGAATTATATCTCAACTATGGAAATGACTCATATCTATTCTTTGAGAAAAGTTTTAAAAGAAAAAGAGCACAAAGTGATTTGAATGAGTTCATGCATATTTAAGTCTTTTGAAATTAATCTGAATATGCATAAGATAGATTAACATTTATTAAGAAAATGGTTTTTGAAAATCACTTGACAAAATTCAAGGTTTATTTAGAAGGTGTTTCAAGTTTAAAAGCAAGAAGTGTTTTTTTTAAAAAGAGAAGATTTTGAAAATTAAAGAAGGAGAGAAGAAGAGACTATCCTAGAAAATAAAGTAAAACTAGGGAGGAAAGAACTAACCAAGAAATATTAAGCTTTATGACATAAGTCAAGCAAAAATTCCCTCCTCTAGATGAAGCAGACCACATAAGCAAGGAATAATCATGTATCCGATGAAATCAAAGTAACCAAACCAAGTCTTTACAAAGAGGTCCAAAGTCAAAGGTGCCAGATGAATCCCAAGGTCTCAAGTCACGAAATCCCAAAGCAAGGGTCAAGATCTTAGTCCTAAGTCCACAACTCCACAACAATGCTAAGAATAGTAACCATAAGTCCATGAATCAAGATGATCAATTCCTTTTTTAGGTCTTTCCTTTATTAATGTCTTTTTACAAGGAAATGAAAGTCCAAATGGACAAAGAAGAAATAGTACAAGTACAAAAAATATGATGTAAGATGTTAAAAATAAAGCATAACGTAAATGACAAAAGAGTGAAGAGCATAAGGTAAATGACATTAAAGTAAAGAGTATAAGGTAAATAACATTAAAGTAAAACGCATAAGGTAAATGACATTAAAGTAAAGTCAATGCAAAGATATGTTATTAAATGTTAGTGATCAAAAAATGAAAAAAAATGGTTGTCATCTTTTGGAGAACACTCAACTAGTCACCCACAAGTATGAGAATATGGACCTCTACATTACTTATGAGAAAGACTCCAACTTGGATAAAATCAACAAGTATACCACTAGCTCTCATAAATAAAACGGAGGTAATATTTTCACACAATATCATAAGGAGTAGGAAACTTACAATCTCACTTATAAAATGATTTACTTTCGGGACAAATTTAGCGCTATATTAAGCAATCGTAATTGGAATTATATAGAAATCACAACTATCTAAGGCCATTCAATAATAATGTTTGTGTTAATACATGCAAGAGAAATGATATGTAAATCATTCTCCTAAAGCCATGCCACAAAAAAAGAGAGGATGGATCAAGCACAAAGGCTAGGAGGATGGTCCATTAATTCAATCCATACTTCATAGCACTTAGAACAAACTTATGCATCAATCTAAAGTACCTTAAATGATCCATGATCAATTTGGAGGTAGATTTGAAATGATGAAAGTTCATCAAGTTCCAATCCATGCATCGTGAGCAAGATGGATACAAACCATCCAATTGATCAAGAGGAAAAGAAATAGATGAAGAAGAAGAGGATAAGAGAGATCACACCCCAAATTGGATCAAATGCTTGATCAAGTAAATCAGCAAAATCAATCATTCATTTTGGTGGATTAGGGTTTTCATCCCATCAACACCCAAGATCTATTGAGTTTGATGAGATCTAGGATCAAAACAATCATGATCCAAGGCCAACAGAAGTCAACAAAGGTCAAACAAATACAAAATGCAATAAAATGAAATAAAATGCAACAAAATGAATTTTAAAAAGAATTTTTGAATAGAAATTAAGTGGAAAATCCATAAAGTCCATGAAAACACCAAATAAATGGCCAAGAAAATTATGGAAGGTTGGAAATAAAATAAGAAGCATATAATAAAATTTTCTGAATTTAAAAATGCAGAAAAGTAATTTTAAACCAATTAAAAGAAAGGAGAAAATTGAAATTCCATGAAAAATAGAAAACCAATAAAATAAAATATGGAAAAATAAAAATCAGATGAAGAAAAACAAAAGAGAATTAGAAATTAGTTTGAGATTTTTTGGATGTAAAATTAATTTTCTATGAATTTTAAAAGATAATGAAATTAAAAATAAAAATAGAAAAAGAAATAAAATCATAAAAAACATGGAGCGTTGGATCTGGCCTCATTAATTGACGTGGCAGATCCAACACTCTTCAGGCTGGGGCGCACAATGAAATTTAACAAATATGAAACAGGAGATCTAATTCAAATTGGACAAATTAAAATATTTCATTTGTCTAACGTGTCTGGCCAAACTCAGACGACCTGAAACATTCCGGTCATCTTCCCCGATGATCCCTCACCGAAGCTTCTTCATTTGGTAAATTCAGAATACGAGACCACCACCAATGTGATCATATCCTCATCACAAATTCAACCTCATGCTTAAAATTCATTTATCTAAATTGAGCATGGGGAATTTCAAAGAAGTTTCAGAAGCAAGCAAGCCACAAAAAATTAAATTAAATGATGAACACGATCAATCAACGCCAGATAAGTTAGGGGAAAACATCAGAGATTGAAGGACTACATTGTGGTAACTTGTTTGAGTTCAAATGGTGCTCAGAACTACCTTGTCCAAATGGTGATCAGAAGTTGATGAAGCTCGATCTGGTCTGGTTACTTCAGAAGGCCTCTAAGCTTGGGAATTGTTGCAAAAGCTTATAAGGAGGCTGAAGATGCTAACAAAATCAATAAATTGGATTGAAATAAGTTGGAATTCAAAACACGATAGTTAAATTTTTCTTGGAAAATTTCATATTGAAGCTGAGATTTCTTGGCTCTCAAAACCTTTGAAATGAATATAGTAGCTTCCTCTATTTATAGGGAATATGTTTGGATCCAAATACATGTGGAATCAAGCTTAATTCGTGCAAAACAAATTTGATCATGAAGTGAGAAAAGTGTGACTTGCAATCCATCAAAAATCAGTCAAGTGATGCGTTTCAGGGGTTAATTAACTTCTGGAGACTTAGTTAAACATGTGTAGTTCCAAAAAGCATGCTAATCTAGCTTGTAATTAAGAATTAGTGAAGTTCAAATTCGAACCATGGTGATTTCTTCAGTTCCAAGTCACCATGTTCAGCCTAATGGGGCATCATACTCATGAGGCTTTTTCATCCCATTCTTTTTGCAATGTGTTGACATCATAATAAAGATTAAAATATGCCAATAAAGGTTGCATGTGGATGCTTGAGCACAAAGTTATGTCATGTTGAAGTTGGCACGAAAAACTGGTCATGTAACTTAGAAAATTCTAAGTCCCAAATGCCTGAAAATAACCTGTAATGTCTCAATGTATTCCATGGCCTTCCAAGCATAATTTGACTTTTATCATAGAAGAAAACTTGTAGAGGTAATCACAAATGATATTGTGCAAAAAGAATCAACCTCAAATGTTGAAAATTGAAGAAGTTGTGAACCTTGAAAGTTGAGGAAAAGTCACTTCAAAATAGGTCAAACATCATTGACCTATAATGTCTCCAAACGTTTGATGATCCTCCAAACATAATTGGTTACTTTCATGTAAAGAGAAGTTGTAGAGGATATTGAGAAGAGTCATATTCAAAAAGGGTCATTAAAAAATGTTGAGAATTGAAGGAGTTGTGATCCTTTAAACTTTGACTTCAAATGTTGACTTTTTTGGTCAAACCATTTGGAACAAGCTTGTGCACTTGGACTTTTCATGCATTTCAAGGTACATGGTGTTGGTGTAATCCCTAGAGGCCAATACTTTTGGTACTTGTATCGAATTATTTATTAATAATAAATGGCTTTTTCTTTATTACTTTTGTTTAATAAAGTCCCTAGAATAGCTAGTCCGTTTAATGTATCAAGTGTGACTTGATCATGAGATCACATTAAACATAAGGACACTATTCTTAAAGTATTCGTAGTCTAGCTTTATTGTGAAGTGGGATAACATTAAAGCATTTAAGACTATTATATACGTAGACTGATGATCACATCTCATGGATCATGGATAAGGAGTTATCAAGTCTTAAACATAGGTATGAATATTTAGAGTAATATTTATACTGGATTGACCCGCTATGAGAATACTATATAGAATATTATGTAAAGTGTCATAAGTTATTCTCATGGTGATAATGGTGTATACCACTCTTCGACCTGAAACCGCTATGGACCCTAGATGTAGGGTCGAGTGCTTTATTGCTGATCAAACGTTGTCCGTAACTGGATAACCATAAAGACAGTTGATGGGTACTCCAAGAAGCATGCTGAGGGACATGAGTGACCTAGATGGAATTTGCCCATCCTGCATAACAGGATAAATGTCTATGGGCCCAATATTGAACTGGACAAGGATGACACGGTCTATGCCTTGTGTTCAATATAGACATAAGGGCAAAAGGGTAATTATACACATAAGTATTATCACAGAAGTTTTTGTCAGATCACATGACATTTTCGTGTCTTGGGTAGCAGTGATGTGTTGCTAGATACCGCTCACTGTTTATTATGTTAAATGTGTGATTTAATATAATTGCCAACGCCGCGAAAACCTACAGGGTCACACACAAAGGACAGATTGATGAGAGATAGCGTAACTAAGGAACACCGTAAGGTACGGTGCACTTAAGTGAATTATAGAACATCGTAAGGTACGGTGTACTTAAGTAGAATACGAAATATGGTAAGGTACCACACGCTTAAGTGATTTTGGGCATATTATAAGATATGGGCCAAAATACACATAAGTGGGCTTTTTAGCTTGAAGCCCACACAAGTGGTTCTATAAATAGAACCCTTGTGCAAAAGCATTAATTGCGGTTGCATTTTTGTTTTCTTTATCTCTCTCTCTCTCTCACTCAAAGCCTTCATTCATACCAGCTAGCACTGAGATTGAAGGAATCCGTTCGTGTGGCCTGAGTAGAGACGTTGTCATCAGTCAACATTCGTGATCGCTCCGTAGATCTGCATCAAAGGTGTCAATCGTCACAAGAGATCTGCACCAAAGGTTTCAACCGTCACAAGAGGTAACTATTCTATCACTGATCGTACTCATTCGTAAGGATCTCTAAAGGAGAAAATTTTAATTTCCGCTGCGTTTTGGACCGCGATTCTCCCTCACATGGATGATCATATGAACTCAAAATAAGGTGCCTTTGAATGTCCTTTAATTAGATTGATCAAACCTTAAGGTAACTTGTTGAAGAAGGCATGGAAATCAACACATGAACCTTTGACTTTCTTTGAGAAGTTAGCCACAAATATTTGAGATACTCTTGATCAAAATGAGATTGAAAGATACTTGAGAACCTTGGAGATCATGCCTTGAAAGGTATCCTATTGAGAATCAATGGGTGATCACACTTTGTTGAGGAGTCAAAACAAACCCTAGCTGAGGAAACGTGCTTGATGTTCTTGATGGGAAACCTTACCTTGCACAATAAACTTAAAAGAAACAAACATATTTTTGTTATTTTGATTAGTGGTTAGATAATTAATGAACATGTAAACATAAGAGGTAAAACACCAACAAAGAGGTGCTTGATGATCCCTACAAAAGGCAAGCCCCAAAGATGAGAGGGAGATGATCAAGATGTGATCTAGTTTGTATGCAAGGATGCAAATGGTATGTGGGATCTTAGGGTTAAAAATAGGGTATGACAGATTCCCACATTTAAGTTTCTTCAATTAGGATATATGAAGATTGAGATCTTCGTCTCGAAGGGAATGAGGAGACTTAAATACAGAAAACCCAAATATTGGCCCTAAGATACTGCAAAAATGATTATGATATGATATAAATGCAGACAAGGATCTATGTGGGGGAATAGTGCCACGAGAGACAAAGAACTGCTGGAGAAAAGAAGAGACTGAAACTCCGCAGGAAAATAATAGATTCCAAAAGGGGATCTCGCTGGGGACAAACAAAATTCCATAGGGGAAATGACACACCCGAGAATAACTATTGTATTGGAAAGGAACCAATGCATAGTTAGAAAACAAATGAACCAGAGGCCTAACGGGGGAAGACTTATCAAGGCAAGACTCCACCAGGGAAAAGATAAATTAAAGGGGATGCTTACTCCATTTAGGGGAGAAATTACCTAACTATCAGCCAGTCGATAGCTTAATAAGGGTAATAGGCCCGACATGAAAAATTACCAACTACCAGCCAAGTGGTAGCTTAACAAAGGTAACCAAACCAAGGGTAAGAGAAGATATTACCTACTTTCATCTAAGTGATAGCTTAACAAAGGTAATAATCTCAAATGGTAAGGGGAATATTACCTAATTACTAGTCAAGTGATAGCTTAACAAAGGGTAATAAACCAAAGGAAATATGAATATTACCTACTATCATCTAAGTGATAGCTTAATAAAAGGTAATAAACCAAAGGAAAGATTACCAACTACCATCCAAGTGATAGCTTAACAAAGGTAACCTACCAAAGGTAAAAGTAATATTCCCTACTATTAGCCAAGTGATAACTTAACAAAAGGTAACAAACCAAAGGAAAGATTACCAACTACCAGCCAAGTGATAGCTTAACAAAGGTAACCTACCAAAGGTAAAAGGAAATATTGCATAATACCAGTCGAGTGATAACTTAACAAAAGATAATAAACCAAAGGAAAGATTACCAACTACCAGCCATGTGATAGCTTAACAAAGGTAACCTACCAAAGGTAAAAGGAAATATAACCTACTATCATTCGGGTGATACCTTAACAAAAGGTAATAAACCAAAGGAAAGATTACCAACTAGCAGCCAAGTGATAACTTAACAAAGGTAACCAACCAAAGGTAAGACAAATATTACCTACTATCAGCCAAGTGATAACTTAACAAAGGTAATAAGTTCAAAAGCAAAGATTACCAACTACCATCCAAGGGATAACTTAGCAAAGGTAACCACCCAAAGGTAAAAGGAAATATTACCTACTATCAACCAAGTGATAACTTAAGAAAAGCAATAAGTTTAAAAGGAAAGATTACCAACTACAACCAAGTGATAGCTTAGCAAAGGTAACCAACCAAAGGTAGAATGAAATATTACCTATTATCGACCAAGTGATAGCTTAACAAAGGTAATGAGTTCAAAAGGAAAGATTACCAACTAGCAGCCAAGTGATAACTTAACAAAGGTGATAAGTCCCAAGGACCAAAGTTCAAACCATAAATGAACTGGAGAGAAACGGTCAAAGAAGACTCAGCCCGATGAGGAAATAAACTCAATTAGGGATTAATTTCATCCAGATAATGAACTGGAAAGGAAAACTGAAACAAAACCTTCCACGAGGATCAAACTCCATGGAAATTAGAAAGGATAAGTACTTTATGCTTATGGTTGACACTCTGTTGGAGATAGGACGCACACATTCAGTGGGGAGAATAACACCAGAGAGCGGGGAATCACCAAGAAATGCAAGATGCACAAATAAACATCATGATGCTATGCACATGCGTATGAACATGTGTATGAATATGCTGACAAAACATGCACAAAAGATTAGACCAATAACATAGTACAATCGGATACTCGGCTAATCTCAACAAGATGGAGATGCTACTAGAGATCTTGTTAGGGATTCAGCTGAAGAAAACCCTACAAGGAATGATCATAAGCCATCAAAGGAGCTAAATCCTAAGACAAGGCTTAAATCCTTCTGGAGAGAGGGAAAAGATACTGCTTGGAGACCCAAAGTTAATTTTCTAAAAGCATGAACTCCGATCCAAGGAAGGGAAAGGTTTTCCGGAGATAAGAAACATCCGAACAAACTCCGAAGACCTGTTGGCGACCTCGTTGGGGATTCTACCATTCCTGTAATCTTATGCTGGGGAAACTGATGATATTACATACATTCATAAGGAAAATCCTGTATCATGAGAACATTGAGTTCCACTCTTCAAGATCTTACTATCCTTGAGATCACTGTTGACATCCCTCTTTTATATTCACAAGTCGAGGAAAAAATATTTTTTGTAAATTTCAAAAACATGATTGTTTATATATATTTTGTTTCAAAAATTATTATAAAAAATAAATGAAATTTCATAGACTGAAACAAGATAACAACGACAAACAAATGGGCAAAAGGCTCAAATTTTATTAGTTCCACTCTTCAAGATCTTACTATCCTTGAGATCACTGTTGACATCCCTCTTTTATATTCACAAGTCGAGGAAAAAATATTTTTTGTAAATTTCAAAAACATGATTGTTTATGTATATTTTGTTTAAAAAATTATTATAAAAAATAAATGAAATTTCATAGACTGAAACAAGATAAGAACGACAAACAAATGGGCAAAAGGCTCAAATTTTATTGATAGAATGGTAGTCCGTAAATGGCGTGACTCCATGGATCATTACAAATTTGAAAAAATTGTAAGTACATGGAAATGGCTACATTGAAATACAATGACCACTATTATCCCTAACAACTTTGAATTCCTCTATGCTTAGAACTTCGGTCAAGGATGACTTTATGAGAACCTTTGATAGGCACCATTGCTTCAAATGATCAAGTCTGGCCTGATGCAATTACTTTCCATAATCCATAACCTTTTCTTAGATTTCCCTTTCGGGTTCAATCTACCGGGATGATTATTTTCTATTTATGTCTCTAATTTTTGCCTGGACCGCCCTTTCGGGTTTTCAATCCACTAAGACGCTCATTTTTGCCTAAGTCTCCCTTTCAGGTTTTCAACTTAGCGAGTTGTTCTTTTATTTTTCTAGGCAGAGTATTTCTTGACTGCATCGACATTCACAGGACGAGGGAGCTCCTCACCATACATAGTCATAAGAATCATCGCACCTCCAAATAAGGCTCTTTTAACAACATATGAGCCTTCATAATTAGGAGCCCATTTGCCCCTAGAATCAGTGTTGAAAGACAAGATCTTTTTGAGAACAAGGTCTCCTTCTCTAAATACACGGGGTTTAACCTTCTTGTTAAATTCTTTCTTCATTCTCTTTTGATCTACTTGGCCATGACAAAAAGCGATCATCCTCTTCTCTTCAATCAAATCCAACTGACCATATCTACTTTTTCACCATTCAGTCTTAGACAATTTGGTTTCCATCAAGACTCGCATTGAGGGGGATCTCAACTTCTACAGGGAGCACTGCTTCCATGCCATACACAAGAGAGAAAGGGGTTTCCCCTGTCGAAGTGCAGACGAATGTACGATACCCATGCAAAGCAAAATTTATCATTTCATGCCAATCCTTATATGTCACAACCATTTTCTGGATAATCTTCTTAATATTCTTCTTTGTGGCTTCAACTACCTCATTCATCTTAGGTATGTAAGGAGAAGAGTTATGATGTTCAATCTTGAATTCGTCACAAAGCTCTTTCATCATCTTATTATTCAAGTTTGACCCATTATCAATGATGATCTTACTTGGAACGCCATATCAATAAATATGTGATTCTTGATAAATCTGACCACAACCTGCTTGGTCACATTAGAAAAAGATGTTACTTTGCCCCATTTAGTGAAATAATAAATAACCACCATAATGAAATGATGTTCATTCAAAGCCTTGGGTTCAATCATACTGATCATTTCAATTCCCCATATAGAGAAGGCCATGGGGATGAAATAATATTGATAAGCGTTGAAGGCACATGAATCTTATCAACATGAATCTGACATTTATGGCACTTCTTCACATATTTACAACAATCAGATTCCATTGTCTGCCAATAGTAACCTGCCTTTAACATCTTTTTACCCATTGCATGTCCATTGGCATGGTTACAAAATTATCCTTCATGAACTTCTTGCAATAACATGTCTGCTTCGTATCTATCCACGCATCTGAGAAAAACCATGTCAAAGTTTCTCTTGTACAGTACGTCTTCATTCAGAAAGAAATTTTCAGTCAGTCTTCTCAAAGTCTTCTTATCTTTGCTAGATGCCCTAAGCAGGTACTCCTGACTTTAGAGGAAATACTTGATATCATGATACTAAGGTTTATTATCTGTAAATTCTTTTGCTACAAACACATGAGCATGCCTATCAAGGAGCATTATTATGATACTGGGCGCGTCATTCCAACAATTTACTTTATACATAGAAGACAAAGTAGCCAGAGCATCGGCCATCTGATTCTTTTCACGAGGTATATGATGAAACTCAACTTTGTTAAAAAAGTCAATAACCTCCTTGCATAATCTTTGTAAGGAATCAAGCCAGGATGACGAGTCCCCCATTATCCTTTAATCAGATTAACCACTAAGATTGGATCTCCATATACATAAAGCATCTTAATTCTCAAATCAATGGCTTCTTCAAGATCCATGATAAAAGCTTCATATTCTGCCATGTTATTCATACAATCAAACATCAATCTTGCAGTGAAAGGGATATGAGAACCCTAAGGAGTAATGATGATTTCCCCAATTCCATTACCATAAGCATTAACAACTCTATCAAACACAAAACCCCACCGGGATCCAGGCTCTGGTCCTTCTTCATGCAACAGTTCATCACAATATTTAGCTTTTAAGTACATAACATCTTCATCAAGGAAGTCAAACCTGATGGATTGATAATCATCAATCGGTTGGTGAGCCAAATGATCTGCAATAATACTTCGTTTAATTTCCTTATGAATATGGTACTCAATATCATATTCAGACAATAACATCTGCCAACGAGCAATCCTTCCAGTAAAAGCAGGCTTTTCAAAAATATAATTGATTAGATCCATTTTGGATATCAACCAAGTGGTATGATTAATCATATACTGGCGTAGACGTTTGGCAGCCCAGGCTAAACCAAAATAAGTCTTCTCAAGCATGGAGTACCAGGACTTACAGTCTGTAAACTTTTTACTCATATAATAGATGGCATCCTCCTTTCTACCAGTTTCATCTTGTTGTCCAAGTACATAACCTATGGACTCTTCTAACACAGTTAAATACATGATCAATGGTCTTTCTTCCACTGGAGGAGACAAGATAAGAGGTTCAAGAAGACACTCTTTGATGTTTTCAAAAGCTTTATGGAAGTATTTTGTCCAAACACAACCTTGACCTTTACAAAGAAGCTTGAAGATTGGCACACATGTGGTAGTCATGTGAGATATAAACCTGAATATGTAATTCAGACGCCTAAGGAATCCTCTGACTTGCTTTTCTATCTTTGTTGTAGGCCTCTCCTGAGTAGCTCTAACTTTATCAGGATCTACTTCAATACCTTTCTGGCTGACAATGAAACCCAACAACTTCCCTGAACGGGCACCAAAAATACACTTATTAGGATTCAAGTGGAGTTTAAACTTTATCAAACGCCGAAACAGTTTCAACAAATACTTAACATGATCTTTATTCAGTCTTCGACTTAGCAATCATATCATTGAGATAGACCTTTATCTCTTAGTGCATCATGTCATGGAAAAGAGTAGTCATGGCTCGCTGGTAGGTTGCACCAACATTCTTTAAACTGAAAGGCATCACTCTATAGCAGAATGTTCCCCATGATGTAATAAATGTTGTATTTTCCATGTCCTCGGGTGCCATCTTGATCTGATTGTAACCGGAGAAACCATCCATAAAGGAGAAGACATTGAACTTAGTTGTATTATCTACCAACATGTCAATGTGTCACAGAGGAAAATCATCCTTTGGGCTAGCTTTGTTCAAATTTATATAATCAACACAGACCCAAACTTTTCCATCCTTCTTCAAAACAGGCACAATGTTGGCCACCCATTGAGGATACTCAGAAGTAACAAGGAAACCAACATCAATTTGCTTATGAACCTCATCTTAGATTTTAATAGCCATATCAAGATGAGTTCTCCTCATCTTCTGCTTAACTAGAGGACATTGGGGCTTCAATGGTAATCTATTCTCTACAATATCAGTATCAAGACCTGACATATCTTGATAAGATCAAGCAAACACATCCACATATTCTATAAGAAGCTCAACCATCTTCTTCTTAACGTTTGGATAAAGAAATGCCCTAATCTTGACTTCTTTCTTGTTATTTTTTAGAATCCAAATTAATCACTTCCAATGGCTCTTTATGAGGTTGAATGGTTTTTTCCTCATGCTCAAGCAAACATGAAATATCATCAGGAATCTCTTCAACATCCTCTTCTTCCATTTCAAACACAGGGAATTCAAAGTTGGGAGATGACACATGGTCATTGTTTTCAATGGGTTTAACAATAAATTTGCACAATGATTGTATGCTTGATTTTAGAATGTGAACAAATAAATGCACACTGTGATACAAATATAAAAAATGATTATTATGTTGGTTTTTTTGTTACCATTTTTCAGAAAAAACAAAAAGAGAAAACATAATATGGATAAATGAAATAACATTTTATTAATGATGATAAAATTTGAAACAAAGCCCATATAAATTGCATTTAACCTAAGGGAACATGTATGGTACAAGTCCTAAAATTTTCTAATTCAAATTAAATGATCAAAGGATCTTTAATCATCTAATTGAAAAAGCTCTTAAGAGATCATGTGATTTCTTTCAAATGAGTAAATATATAGTCCTAAAGTCATTAATTCAATTAATTGACCAAAAGAAGTTTAATCAATCAATTAAATCAAGACAAATGGAGATCATGCAAAAATCAGGTCAAGCTATATACATCAAGAACCAAGAAATTATGAAGAAAGGTCAAAGAAAATAAAGAAAGAAAGTTAGTGATACGCAACCCTAATTTTTAAACTAATTTTAATCTAATTTTAATTAGGAATTTTAATTCTAATTTAGAAATTAATCCTAGTTTTGAACATTAAACCTAATTAACTAATCCCCCATAATTGCCATTTAAAATTTTACTCTAATGTATTAAAAAAAATTTAAAGGAAAATATTAAAAAAAAAAAATAAGCAAACTCTACCAAGGGTGTCAAAAGAGGAAATACAATATGAATAGTTAATGGGTGCATGAACCAAATTCAGTGAGGCCCATGTCCATTCTTTGTTATTGTTTATTTTAGACTTGGAGGTGTAAGAGAATAGAGGGGTGTAATGTGGGAAATGGATATTGGGCTTGGATTGTTTGACCCAAGTGGATCAGAAAGAGGGAAGTATTAAAAAAGCTCCCTTATTCATCATGTCCATGCCTCCAGACCTCTCTATCCCTTCGTTCTCACAAGAAATCACTCAGTCGCGTCGGAAATCGTCTCTGGCGGAGGCAGAGCCCGGAACGTAACCACACCACCATCAAATTGCTTGTCTCATCATCGTTTTTCCATTCTTGTACCCTAATTTTACTGAAACTCAATCAAACCCCTTATCCTAGCTCAAGCACGTAAAACCCTAAAAAGTTTAAACAATAATCAAATAGCGACGGTTCATGAATTCAGAGCAAGACCTTAGGGTTATGATTCAACAACAACAACTTTACACTATGGTAAAAAGATGGAGCTAGAAGATGAAGGATCAATGAGGTTTGAGACTTACTAACAATGTAGAGATTGGCCTTGGTAGTTATTGCAAAGCATGATAAAGATGAAGATAAAATAAAATAGAAACCTAGAGACCCTTGATTTTAAGGTAAAAGTCGTATTCCTAATTCCTTGCTTCAACCCCTTTTACTTCATCCCTGTTCTTCTTCTCTTTGAATTTTCTTGAGCTTTTGGTTGTTATGTTGTTGTTTTAGAACTAGGATATTGATAGAGTATAGAGATATAAATTAGGATTAGAAGTATGTATTTTGTAGAGGTGATGTTGATAAACTGAATTAGGGTTGAGGTCTAGCTCAATTGATCCAGAGCTTCAATGTAATGCTCCGATCAATGGTGTATTAGGAGCTTTAGAGTGATTTTGAGGGGTTTAGAGTAAGAACTGGGCAGAGTTTCTTTAGGGTTATTGATGCTTGTTTTCGATAAAGAAATGAACTAGGGTTTATATAGAATGAGATGAGGACAATTGGAGGGAATGAAAATTAAGAATGATTCAATTTTAGTCCATGGATAGTGATCCTAGGCTAGGGTTTATCAGTGGTGGAGAATGATCCAAAAATTTGTTAGACTTTGATTTAGTTGGATGTGAGAAATTTGAGAGGATTGTGTTAGTTTTTACTAAATTTAGTGCAAAATGATGAGAATGTGTTTGTTTTAGAGATTAGGAGTTATTTAGGGTTTTAAAAGTTAGTTAGAGAGTTTTGGAGGGAAGTTGGAGTTAAGGGGAAGTTTGGTAATTGAGCTAGGACACGTGACAACTGGTTTATTACCTGGTAGTTAGGGTTTGTAATTGACTTGGTCAATTAGTTGATGATTAGGCTCAAGTTAGGGCAGGTAGTTTAGAGTTAAGAGTTTGTTACTTAGAGGTTATGGTAGTTAGATTAGTTAAGTGTGAGTTTAAGGTTAAGTTAGACAGTTAACCGACTTGTTAGGTTAGTAACTAAATTTGGCAGTTAGGTTTTGTGGCTTGCTTGACATAATTAGAATTTGATATGTGAGCATTGAATTGTGTGTGCGAGTATGTATATTACCTTTAATTGATTATGATTGGATTTGATCTGTATATGTTTGTCATAGCTTCCATGTGTGGATGGTTATTTGTATGCTACTGAACACTATCATAACAGTTGGGATGTTTTGTGTTGGTCTTGGTTTTCATGATGAATTGCAACTGGTTTGGATAATGTATGTGTTGTATTCTTGTGGCTGTTATAGTGTAGGATTGGACTTGGTGAAGTTGTTGTTTGGATAACATTGTTTGGATCATTGCATTGAGTTCATGGTGTGTGTTTGAATTTTATGTCATGGCAAGTGATTATGTATGTGTGTTGGTTAGTGGCTTGTATGGTGTATATTGTCATGATGGATTGCACTTGAGTTATGGTAAGTATTATGAAAAATGCATTGCTCTTGGTTGGAATTGGTTTGATTTGCACTGTGTTATGTCAAATTTGATGGAAGTTGAATGGTATGTTATGAATTATGATTTATAGATTATTGAATTGGTTGTGGTCCTTTGGTGATGCATAACATCCATGATTAAAGTAACTTTGACATGTCATTGTTTGGACTGTTTGCATTTAAGTGCATAATGCAATGTATATGTTGAGTTGTTTTTGTGATGATTGTGTGGTTTTATTATGTTGGATGTCATGGTTATGATGAGGTTTTTTGGTTGTGTTCATGTATGGTGTATACTTTGGCATGACCAAATGGTTATGAGAAACATGATGTATGTGTTGCTGTTGTGGGTTTTGTTAGCAGGTTGGTTTGAACATGAAGTCTTGGTATACATGGACATGGCTTTGGAATGCATGGAGGCTTGGACATGGAGGCTTTGGAATGCATGGAGGCTTGGACATGGAATTTGGAATGGTATGAAGGCTTGGACATGGAACTTGGCATGACACATGGACATGAAGTACTTGAAGGCAACATGAGCATGAATCAAAGGTCTCCATAATGGTCATTCTCACCACTTAGCTTAAATATGATGAAGATGAAGTGGATTTAAAGCTTGGAGAGAGATAGGTCTAGGGATAAATAGGTATGACTTTGGTCAACTTTTTAACTAAAAGTCAACAGTTGACAAAAAGTCAATTATTGGTCAAACTTTATTTTTTGTGTAATCTTCATTTCTGATTTTTGTAATGTATTTTTGGGCATTGAACATGAACTTTGACTTTGTATGGTATGGATAACCTGTCTTTTAAGAAATAAAAAATTTCCCTCCATTATTCAAATTTGAATTTGAAATACTTTTGAACACCTTGAACATAAAGATGAAATATCCAATTGAAATCTTAATATTCTAGTTAAAGGCATAACGAACAAATTAATATGACTTGGTCACCGAAAAGTCAACCTTCCATGGTTAACTTTGTTCACCAAAAGTCAACTCTTGCATAAATGTGTTCCATTTCTTCTTCTTTTCTTTTCAAAAGATGTACCCAAATGTATCATGATCCATCTTGATAATAAGTCCCAGATGAATTAAGTCACAAGTCAATCTTTAAAAATTGAATTTGACCAACCGGTCAACTGCAACACAATTGCCCCTTTTCCAACCAATAAACCAAGAGCTTACACAATAAGAAACCCTAGTCCACGAGACCAATAGTATCCACTTGAAATTCATAAGAGAGGCAATCATAGTCGTTTGATCAAATCCTCAATATACCAAATCCTGAGACAAACTAGTTGAAATCATAAACCTCTTGAACCAATGATTTTATCTTATGCAAATGAATAATTTTAAATGAATGTTGAGAGGACTATGTAGATGAATTAGAGTCCATAATCTAGATAAAATAAAAATAGATCGATCAAATTTTAGGGTATGACACCCCTGAATGTGTTAGGGACATACAATTATAACCAATTTGTTTTTCCCTTGTATATTTCATTTCCAATTTAATAGTGTGCAAAGTGTTACCTTCTATTTTATATATTTTTCCTTTTTTTCTCTTTCTTAGTTTTCTTTCTTCATTCTCTCTCTTTTTTTTTCCCTCTCACATCTTTTCTTCTTCTCTTTCTCTTTCGCTTTCTTTCTTCCGACTAAACGAAAAATGCCGAAGATGTTTGTTTCTGTGAATTTTGTATTGATGTCGGAGACTATGTTGGACACGAAGCAGACATTAACAATGGATGTTTGAAAAAAATTGCAAATTTCTATTTTGATGTTTAGTATTTCTGGTTTCTTCTTACTATTGATATTTTGTATTTCTCTTCGAAGCATATTTTTCTTTTAATTTTTTTAGTGATTGTTTGAATGAATCAGAGAGCTTTTGTTGTTTTTCATTAAAAGCAAGTTGTGAGGATTTAATGTGTGCATCAATAACTCTTGAATTGTTTATATATTTTTCTTTTGCCTAAGACAATTCCATAAAAGATTTCTAAAACTTTCTTGGAGTGAATATGGTATTATAGAGGTTGTATAAGGTTGAGTTTGATGGTAAGACAATATATGGAGTATATGAGTTGAGGATTAAAGATAAAGAGTTTGAGAATAAGCCATTTGCGAGGGTTAAGTTCATGGATGCAAGCACAAATTAGCCAATTGTAGCAATGAAGCTTATTTCTCTCTCTCTTTTGATTAATTAGTGTTTTGACCATTATTGACATTCAAATATTAATAAATTTTTAATAATTAATTATTGTAATCCAAGTGGGAAATTCTTAGATTAATTATTTTATTAATTAAATATGGATTGACATAATTAGTTATTTATCAATTTTATTATGGTCAATTTTTATAAAAAACTAATTTATCATGCCTTATTTTTGAATGAAACACGATGGGTTGAACCATTCAGTTAAGTCTAATGAGAAGTTTTAGTTATTCAAGCGTTGTCCCATTATATGATTAACACACTCTTAAAATAATCTATACAACAATTATAATGGCAATCTTCTCATACACACTCTCCTCAATCAGAAATCTCTTCGGTTTAATAAGATACATCTTTCTTATTATTAATAATTATTCCTTATTATAATAATATGGTATAATTTGTATTTATCAAATAAATTTAATTTATTTATCTTAATCATAAATTTCAAGAATTTGAGAAAAATAGCAAGAAAAGACGCAATGAGAAATTAGAGATTTGAGATATAGAGGATGAATAAAGAATTTTATATTTAATGAGTAAGGAAAAGAGATGAAGGAGTTTTACACATTTTTCCTTATTGCAGACGCACTTGGATGTATGTTTCATCGTCGTCCTTATGTCTCCATCTTTTATTTTATTTCCCCAATTTCTCTTGAACATGGCTTGTTGAATATTAGATTCCGATGGTATTGGTGATGCAGTACTAAAAGGAGAAGATACATTGAGATGATAGAGTTTTATATTTTGTTTTTTTATTTCTCTTTTTATTTTCTGGCGGGAAATGAAAAATAAAACGAAAATTAATGAGTAAGGGAATATTTTCCCGCAGTAAATTTTGGCCAACATACAAAAAAAATATCAACTTCTATACCCTTATTCTTTTATAAATTTTTGCGTACACCTATAGCTGAAAAGGGTTGTAGGTAACTGTTGTTGTAGATTCATGTAAATTTTCTTGTAGTGCATCGTTCGTAAATACCGACATCTAGTATGGGTATTGTTGGATGAGTTTCAACGGTTGAGATGAGTACACTGCCTGGCTTCGCCATGAGTCTCCATAGTTAGTAGGGGTGGGCAGCAATTTGGGTTCGGGCCCAAACCCCCAAACGGGTCCAACCCTCGGTTGATACATGCTAGCCCATTCCTGACCAATTCAATAGTTAGATTTTTTGGATTTTATTTTTTTGTATTCGGGTTCATATATCAGTTTTTTTTGTTTAAATATAATCGGGCCAAATCGAAATTAATCCCATTTTTTTAAATTCAGATTGGACCAACAATGGCCCAATTTTAAATATACTTTTTTATACTCTTTTTTATTGTTTTTTTAGGAGATGGGGCTAAATATAGGGACATCCAAAAAAATTCTTTAAAAAAAATTATTATTGAATAACTAATTAATTTTATTTGAAAAATATGAGTTAGATAAACTAAATCTTAACCAAATATCACTTTAAAATTGTACTAAATCTGAACCAAATATCACTTTAAAATTGAGCTAATATAGAACTCATATATCAATGTAAACTGAACCAAATTCAGTCACATTAACTCAACTGAATCTAGTAACTAATAATAAACTTAATCCTTTCAAGGAGGATATCAATTCTATGTTTTTTAGCACAAAATATTGCTCAAACAACAAACATAATACAAAACAGTAATATAACCAATATAACAACAAACACAACCAAACAAAAATATGTCAAAACAACCAACATAAAACATAATTTTTCTTCCTTGAGCTCCATAATCTCTTTCTCTAATTTCTTTTTCAACTCCTACATATATATGTACACAAAATCTATAAATTATTTGGAGTCAGGAATATGTTAAGTAATTTATGTGATAGATAGGTCATATGACATAAACCTGAGCATGAAGAACATCGATATGCATTACTTAAGGGTGCATTAAGACTCAAACAAATGCATTAAAGTTGTAACTCTTCTTCCACCTATAACTATGGATGTTTAAAACTGAACCAACTAAATAGAAAACCACAAACCAAACCAAACCAAACCAAAACATCAAAAAAAAGCATTTGGTTCAGATGTATTTGGATCATCTTTTAACAAAACTGCATGGTTTAGTTTGATTTGCGATTTTTATTTTTCAAACCGAATCAAACTGCATTATGTTACAATCTAAATTTCACTTAACTCACATCCAACTCAAACTTAAACCTAGTATTTCTTAGTCTTATGATTACAAATCGTTTTCTCTACCTCACACTCAGGATTTCAGTTTCAGCCTTCTCAAATCTCTCATAGCAGTATCATATTTTATTCGCTAAATACATCTTGTATCTTCTTGTCTAATCTCTACTCTCTTATATTCTTTCTTTTTCACCCTCTCATTTTTATGCAAATATTCTCTATTCCAATTTCATTTTTATCGCACCTCTTCTTGTCCAATATCCCATCTTTTCTGTTCTTTTTTTTCTTCTTCTTCACTAATATCTTATCTCCTTTTTTTTAATTATAATATTTTTGATATTGTTTTACACTATTGTTTTATGTTTATTATTTCACTTTTGTCTAATCTGATTTTTACATATTAAATGGAAAGTTATTGTTCAAATATGATAAGTTTTGTTGTTACTTGGTAGTGTATGAATGAATAAATATAAAGTTATGTTGTCATCTATATGTGTATGTATGGCTCACTATTTTTTTTTGTAAAAAACCAAACTGAACCAAACCGCATTGGTTTGATTTGGTTCAGTTTAGTTTTATTTTAAAAAGGCAACATAACCAAACAAAATCACACGATTTTTTCTTTCTCATATGGTTTAGATGATTTTTTCGGTCAAAACCACCCAAACTGCACCACGAACACCCCTACATATAACAACCACAACACGAGAAATCCATGCCACACATAAAAAAATAGAACATTAGAACTCATATCATACTTCAACAGAAAAACAACATCAACCTACATGTGTTTTGCATATATCCAAAACATCAATTCAATGAACAAATATTACATGACAGTTTGATAATTTAGGTCATCAATTCAATGAATAAATATACATATAGAATAATAATGAAAACAAACAATTGCATCAACATTGATATGAAGTCACCGATTACATTGATAAGTAGAATTATAACATTAGAAGCATGAGTATATGTTGATAATTTAGTTATTAACTATAACTATTTTGAACAATTTCCATATAAACTCTTTAGATCTCAAACCAGAAAAAGTAAGAGTTACAAAAGAAAGAGTTACATAACAGAAAATATAAAAACCAACCAACTAACATGGTAAAGTAATAATAATATAATTCATTTTTGTAAAAGAAATGGTATACTTGTCAAAAAGAAATATTTTGCAATATCATGGTATACTTATCAAAAAGGAAAAATCCAAAACATAGTAATGTAGATCTAAAGAAACGAACCTAACCTGAAATGAGCCAAAACATTTGCAGTGATAAATTGCTAAAATTTGATTGAAAAAAATGCGTTGTTTTATTGATTGAAAAAAAACGCATTATGAAAGTAAAATTTAGGCCATAATCCAGATAAAATAAAAATAGGCAGGGAAAATTTTAGGGTATCACACTCCTAAATGTGTTAGTGACATGCAACTACAACCAACTTGTTTTTCCCTTATATATTTCATTTCCACATTTAATAGTGTGCAAAGTGCTACCTTTTTTTTTCTCTTTCTTTGTTTTCTTTCTTCATTCTCTCTCTTTCTCTTTTTTCCCTCTCACGTTTTTTCTTCTTCTCTTTCCCTTTCTTTATTTTTTTCTTTCTTCCGAATGAACGAAAAATGCCGAAGATGTTTGTATCTGTGAACTTTGTATTGATGTGGGAGACTATGCTGGACATGAAGTAGACATTAACAATGGGTGTTTGACAAAAATTACAAATTTCTATTTTGATGTTTGATATTTCTTGTTTCTTCTTCCTGTTGATATTCTCTATTTCTCTTCGGAGCATATTTTTTTTAAAATTTTTTTAGTGATTGTTTGAATGAATCAGAGAGCTTTTGTGGGTTTTCATTAAACGCAAGTTCTGAGGATATAATGTGCTCATCAATAACTCTTTAATTGTTGATATATTTTTCTTCTGCCTAAGACAATTTCATAAAAGATTTATGAAACTTTCTTGGAGTGAAGATGGTATTATAAAGGTTGTATAAGGTTGAGTTTGTTGGCAAAACAATATATGGAGTATATGAGTTGGGGATTGAAGATAGAGAGTTTGATAATAAGCCATTTGAGGGAGTTAAGTTCATGGCTGCAAGCACAAATGGTCAATTGTAGCAATAAAGCTTATTTCTCTCTCTTTTGATTAGTTAGTATTTTGACCATTATTGATATTCAAATATTAATTCTTAGATTAATTATTGTAATCTAAGTGGGAAAGTCTTAGATTAAATATTTTATTAATTAAATATGTATTGACATAGTTAGTTATTTATCAATTTTATTATGGTCAATTTTTATAAAAAAAACTAATTTATCAGGTTTTTTTTTGAATGAAACATGATGGGTTGAACCATTCAGTTAAGTCCAGTGAGAAGTTTTAGTTATTTAAGCGTTGTCCCATTAGACGATTAACACACTCTTAAAATATTCTACACAACAATTATAATAGTAATCTTCTCATACTCACTCTCCTCAATTAGATATATCTTCGGTTCAATAAGATACATCTTTCTTCTTCTTATTAATTATTCTTTATTATAATAATATGGTATAATTTGCATCTATCGAATAAATTTAATTTATTTATCTTAATCAAAAATTTCAAGAATTTGAGAAAAATAGTAAAGAAATACGCAACGAGAGATTAGAGATTTGAGATATAGAGGATGAATGAAGAATTTTATATTGAATGAGTAAGGAAAAGGGATGAAGGAGTTTTAGACATTTTTCCTTATTGCAGACGCACTTGGATCTATGTTTCATTGTCGTCCTTTAAGTCTCCATCTTCTACTTCTTTATATCCCAAATTTCTCTTCAACATGGCTATTAAGATTGTATTGGTGATGTAGTAGTAAAAAGAGAAGATACATTCAGATGTCAGGGTTTAATATTTTGTTTATTTTTATTTATCTTTTTATTTTATTGCGGAAATGAAAAACAAATCGAAAATTAATGAGTAAGGGAATATTCTCCATGCGTCTCCATAGTTAGTAGGGGTGGGCATCAGTTTGGGTTCGGGCCCAAACCCCCTAACCGGTCCAGCCCTCAGTTGATACATGCTGGTCCATTCCTGACTGATTAAATAGTCAAATATTTTGGATTCTGTTTTTTTCGAATTCAGGTTCATATATCGGTTTTTTTCGGGTTTAAATATAACGGGGCACAATGGAAATTTAATCCATTTTTTTAATGGTTCAATTTTAAATATAGTTTATTATGATCTTTTTTATTGTTTTTGAGAAGATAGGGCTAAATATTGTGACATCCAAAAAATTCTTTTTAAAAAAAATTATTATTGAATAACTAATTACTTTTATTTGAAAAATATGAGTTAGATGAACTAAATCTGAACCAAATATCAGTTTAAAATTGTAACAAATCTGAATCAAATATCACATTAAAATTGAGCTAATATAGAACTCATATATCAATGTAAATTGAACCAAATTCAGTCACATTAACTCAACTGAATAGTAACTAATAATAAATTTAATCCTTTCAAGGAGGATATCAATTCTAAGTTTTTTAGCACAAAATATTGCTCAAACAACAAACATAATACAAAACAGTAATATAACCAATATAACAACAAACACAACCAAACAAAAATATGTAAAAACAACCAACATAAAACATAATTTTTCTTCCTTGAGCTCCATAATCTCTTTCTCCAATTTCTTTTTCAATTCCTACATATATATGTACACAAAATCTATAAATTATTTGGATTCAGGAATATGTCAAGTATTTTATGTGATAGATAGGTCATATGACATAACTGTATACCTGAGCATGAAGAACATCAATATGCATTACTTAAGGGTGCATTAAGATTCAAACAAATGCATTGAAGTTGTAACTCTTCTTCCACCTATAACTAGGGGTGTTTAAAACTGAACCAACCTAATAAAAAATCGCAAACCAAACCAAAAAAAACCAAACCAAAACCTCAAAAAACTGCATTTGGTTCAGATGTGTTTGGGTCATCTTTTAACAAAACTGCATGGTTCGGTTCAGTTCGGTTTGCGGTTTGTATTTTTCAAGCCAAACAAAACCGAATCAAACCGCATTATGTTACAATCTAAATTTCACTTAACTCACATCCAACTCAAACTTAAACCTAGTATGCCTTAGTCTTACGATTACAAATAGTTTTCTCTTCCTCACACTCAGGATTTTAGTTTCAGCCATCTCAAATCTCTCATAGCAGTATCACGTCTTCTTCGCTAAATACATCTTGCATCTTCTTGTCTAATCTCTAGTCTCTTATATTATTTCTTTTTCACCCTCTCATTTTTATGCAAATGTTCTCTCTTCCAATTTCGTTTTTATCGCAACTCTTCTTGTCTAATATCCCATCTTTTCTGGTCTTTCTTTTTCTTCTTCACTAATATTTTATCTCCTCTTATTTTTTCATTATAATATTTTTGATATTTTTTTACGCTATTGTTTCATGTTTATTATTTCACTTCTGTCTAATCTGATTTTTACATATTAAAGAGGAATTATTGTCCACATATGATGATTTTCTTTGTTACTTGGTAGTGTATGAATTTTTAAATATAAATTTATATTGTCATCTATATGTGTATGTATGGCTCAATACTTTTTTTTTGTAAAAAACCGAACCGAACCGAACCGTATTGGTTTAGTTTGGTTCAGTTCAATTTATTTTTAAAAGCTAACCGAACCAAACCAAACCGCACGTTTTTTTTCTCATGAGATTCAGATGATTTTTTCTGTCAAAACCACCCAAATTGCATTGCGAACACCCCTACCTATAACAACCACAACACCAAAAGTCCATGCCACACATACAAAAACAAAACATTAAAACTCATACCATACTTCAACAGAAAAACAACATCAACTTACACGTGTTTTGCATATATCTAAAACATCAATTCAATGACACAAATATTATATGACAGTTTGATAGTTTAGGTCATCATTTCAATGAACAAATATACATGTAAAAGAACAATGAAAACAAACAATGACATCAACACAAATATGAGTCACTGATTACATTGATAAGTAGAATTATAATATTAGAAGTATGAGTATATGTTGATAATTTAGTCATATGACTATAACTACTTTGAAGCATTTCCATATAAACTCTTTAGATCTCAAACCAGAAAAAGTAAGAGTTACACAAGAAAGAGTTACATAACAGAAAATATAAAAACCAACAAACTAACATGGTAAAGTAATAATAGTATAATTCAATTTTGGAAAAGAAATGGTATACTTGTCAAAAAAGAATACATTGCAATATCATGGTATACTTATCAAAAAAGGAAAAAGCCAAAACATAGTAATGTAGATCTAAAGAAATGAACCTAGCATGAAATGAGCCAAAACATTTGCAGTGATAAATTGATAAAATTTGATTGAAAAAAAATGCATTGAGCCAAAATAAATGCAGAAAGTAAAATTAATGATAGATAACTTACTGATCAAAGTAGAACTTGAAAGGCTTCAATGGATTAAGTAGTATTTTATATTATTGAAGAGTATGAATATCCGCCTTTAGACACCAGATCTTCACACACAATAATCTAAACCAATATATAAAAATAAAATATTATAATAACTCATACAAGAAAAAGTATAATCATTTTTATAAATACAAACCATTATAGTTTATTAGAATCAATCCCAAATTAATTTTTAAAAACACAAACACTACAAATTTTACTATCTCTAACCCATCGTGAAACCGAAATGAAACTTTAATTTTTCAAAACACAAACAAAAGAAACTAAAAAACCCAAACCCTAGATCACTCCTAAAGAAACAAAAAATTAACATGTTGTAGTATTCAGTGTCTTCAAAGCGGTGGATCCTCCTTTTGTCACATCATATCAAATCATCAACTGATAACAAAGTAACGCATGAAGACTATGTAAAGTGAGACAACGATAAAAATGAATAGGTGGTGAGACCACGATGAGAGAGAGAGAGAGATAGGTAAAAATGATGGTTGAAGAAGTGGTGATTGGGACAAAAGATAACGAAGGAAGAAGAAGTGAGAGAGAAGGGAACTAATTAGGGTTTTCTCTAAGAGTGAGGTTAAGAGTGGGAAAATAATAATTATGATATAAATAATTAATAATTAAAATGAAATATGAATTAAATTTAGTCGGGTTTGGTTTCCTACAGACCTAAAATAAGCATCTGAACTGAACCGGCACAACCCTAATATATCCAAATCAACCACCCGATCAAAACCGAAAATCGATCAAATTCGGCCAAATGCCAAATAAATGATTTGGATCAATCGGTTACTTCTGGTTGATAATAATTTCATCCCTAATTGTTATAGTAGATACGGACATCAGTCTAAGAGGACTGAACTTTGAATTGGGCGATCGTATTTGGCTGCTCTTATTGAGCCGTTTGGTCATTCCGAAATAATAAGTGACAAAAACGATTGATTAAGAGTTTCATATCAAACAATATGTGCCTTGAATATATATATCATCATGACTTGATTGGCATTTTGAGTATAGTAATTCAGAGAGGGACTATCGTCATGACCTTGATTGGCGTTTTGAGTTTAGTAATTCAAAGAGGGATTACAATGAGGCATGCGATTGACAACTTATAGGTTCAAGAGTTGAACCCTTTTTAGAATGTTTTGAGATTTGTGTTTTTTTTGTGATTTTATGATGTTGATGACGTTGCATGTTTGTGCTGTTTATAATCATGCATTCATGTATTTCAGATATAGGTAAGACTTCAGTCCAATAATGGTTTGATTCAGAGAGAAACTATGGCAGTCTCACGTCCATATAGGTTCCATATTTATTTGTGACAAAATTTGTAATCCCTCACAAACATTTTAGTGTTTGTGATGGAATTTTAGTGTGTTAGTTGATAACGTGAAATTATATCATATTTTAGGACTTAATTCAATTAAATTATATTATTATTTATTTCAATTTATTTCATTTTATTAGATATTACGCGATATTTCCTTTCTATTTGTCTCAGGTGATCCATTTGAAGCAAAAGTAAAAAAAGGAAGAAAAGGAGGTGCAAAAAGGAGCGAAAAGAAGCAAATATCAAAGCCCAGCCCAAAGCACAAGAACACAGGCGATGTGCCTGTGACGAGCGTCACAGAGGCTGTGACGAGCGTCACGCCTTGCACACTCCTGTAACGAACGTCACACATGGTGTGACGAACGTCACACCATTCCTACATTTTTGGCACCAGGAACGCGTTGAACCTATCTGCACGCTTGACTCCTTTTCAAAGTAATGGCTATATTTACGGAAGACGTTTTGAAGACAGTTACGGAAGGCACCAATATAAATAGCTACTTTTAAAACCTGCAGCACACACTTTTTTCCAGATTTCGGCAGTTTCCAATTTTCTTTTTCTCAGCAGCTTAGGCATACCTTTTACATACTACTTTTGCAACTTTTATTATTTTCTTTTGGCAATTCTATTTTCTTCTCTAGCACTTAATTAGTTTTTCACATAATAGTTTCTACACCGGAAACTATTGTGTACCTTTTCACCGGATCTAACCTTACGTTAGAATCTAGTTTTTTTATTCCTTCGTTTTAATTTATTGGTTAATTGAAGAATTCAAGAACAAATCCTACCGGCTTGTGGTGGAGTGTTCAAGACTACTGTTTAAATTATCCAGGTTCTTTAATTATTGTTTAATGCTTTGTTTTATTATTTATTTATATTATTTGCTTGAGATGAGTCTGTTTATGCATGATAATTATTTAAGTTTGTTTAGCATGTCTGGCTAATTCGCTTAGATATCGGTATGTAAAGTAAGCGGAATAAGGAATCAAAACTAAGTCGGTTTAATTAAGTTTAAAATAAAAATCACTCTTTTTACGGTCTCAATTTACAGGTTTAATAACAAGGTTTTTGTACGAAACTAAAAGACATAAAGAAGTTAAAATCAATAGAGCGAGAGTTTGAGGTTTTAACTGGACAGTGTAAATTGGACATTAATTCTAGATCAGGGCGAGAGCAATTTTTAGAGTTAATTAAATTCTAATCTTTTCCAAAAAGTATTTTTAAAGATTGAATGTGAGGACGAGAGTTAAGCATTCGAATTTAATTATATAACCTAAATCAACAGAGCGAGAGTTTGAGATAAGGGTGTTTAAACGGTTAGTGTTTTCTTAAAAAGAGTTTCTACGGACTTTTATTGCTTTCAAAAAATGGTTTTTGACTTAATTATAAGTGACAGCTACGTTAACATAAAATCATGGTTTATTTAACAGAGCGAGAGTTTGAGATAAAACTTTTAATCAATAAAGTCAACTGAAAAGATTTGTTTTAAAACTAAGGGACCGACAAAGAATTGATTCCCTAATTACGACGAATTACATACCGATATCCGCTTTATTGATATTTAATCTAGAATTTAGTTTAGTTTTAGCTTTTCCCCCAGACAATCAAAATATCATTTGCCTTAGCTTTACGAAGTAACCTTAGATAACGGTATATCGATTCATAAGTCCCTGTGGGATCGATATCTTTTAAAACTACGCGATAGAACTGTGCACTTGCAGTTTGTACCCCAATTCGACTCATAAAGTCGAGCGATCAAGTTTTTGGCGCCGTTGCCGGGGACTTTTATTTAATCGATATCGTAACTCTCCTGTTACGCTGTAGAGACTAAGGCTTTTCTTTTTCTTTTCTTTCTTTCGTTGATTTGTATGCCACGCACTCGCTCACAAGGCGAACCGTATTACTTACGAATCAACGATATCGAACTATATCTCCGAGTCTTACGACGAATTCGGGAATATCGTGCTGCAAACAATCTCCCTCCTGTAGAACTTCCTGATTTCAAAAATATTTTCCCTTCGATACCCGAGATGGCAGAACCAGCTCGTGCTCTTAGAGATTACGCCGCTCCATCGCAAGATGAACCGCATTCAAGTATTGCTCCACCCGCAATCGAAGCAAACAACTTTGAACTCAAACCTTCACTATTGCAGGCAGTGCAACAGAACCAATTCTCTGGGAATCCTACCGAGGATCCTAACCTTCATTTATCCGTATTTGTCCAATACGCTGATACTGTTAAAGCTAATGGTGTCACTTCAGAGGCAATTCGACTTCGTCTTTTTCCTTTCTCACTAAGAGATAGCGCTAGAAGATGGCTTCAATCTCTTCCTTCCAACTCAGTCACCACATGGAACGAGTTGAAGAAAGTTTTTCTTGCTCGATATTTTCCGCCAAGCAAAACAGCTATGTTAAGAGCCCAAATAAATGGATTTAAACAGAAAGATAACGAGTCTCTTTTCGAAGCATGGGAAAGATACAAAGACATGATGAGACTTTGTCCACACCATGGTTTAGAAGACTGGTTAGTAATTCATACATTCTATAATGGTCTCCTGTACAACACAAGGTTAACAATAGACGCCGCTGCAGATGGTGCGCTAATGAACAAACCTTATGCTGATGCTTACCAGCTTATCGAGAACATGGCCCAAAACCACTACCAGTGGGGAACCGAACGAACAATGATGGAAAAACCTCAAACGAAAACCGGCATGTACGAGATAAGTAACCTTGATCATGTTAATGCAAAAGTGGATGCTCTGGTCCAGAAAATTGAAAGTTTAAATGTATCACCTCCAGCCACCGTAGTCGCCATAACTCAGAATTGCGAAGTCTGTGGAATCCAAGGTCACACTCCTGCAGATTGTCAACTCCTAACAGGAATCCAAGCGGAGCAAGTAAACTATGCTCAAGGAAGCCCCTATTCGCATACCTATAACTCAAATTGGAAGAATCATCCAAATTTTTCGTATAAGAGTAATAATGCTCTATACGCACCTGGACAATCTCCAAATCAAGCCCCAACTATACCTCCGGGATATCAGAAGCCGACCCCATCTCCATCTAACAATAACGCCCCTAGGAAATCCAACTTGGAAATCATGATGGAAAACTTTATAGCTTCCCAACAGCAAACCAATAAAGATTTCTTAAACCAGAATGTACACACTGGCGAACAAATTAAACAACTAGCAAGCAAAGTAGATGCCCTGGCTACTCATAACAAAATGCTGGAAACGCAAATATCACAAGTAGCTCAACAACAAGCGCCTACTGCTGCCCCAACTGGTACATTTCCTGGCCAACCCCGACCTAACCCAAGAAGCCACGCTCATGCAATTATACTGAGAAGTGGAACGGAAGTGGAAGGACCGTCTGACCCAAGGATAGAAAACCAAAACTCTGAAAGGTCAACTGAAGAAAGTGAACTAAGGAAAAGGCAGAGAGTAATAAGGAAACCGTAGAAAAGAAGGAACCTTATGTACCTCCTCCACCTTATAAACCACCGATCCCTTACCCTCAAAGGCTTGTTAAAACCAAAGATGCGGGCCAATTTAAAAAATTTGTCGACCTACTAAAACAATTAAACGTCACTATTCCGTTTACAGAAGCTATTACGCAAATGCCCTCATATGCCAAGTTTTTAAAAGAAATACTTTCTAATAAAAGAAAACTTGAAGATAGCGAAACCGTCACACTTACTGCTGAATGTAGTGCTATAATACAAAATATGCCTCCTAAACTTAAAGACCCAGGTAGTTTCTCTATACCCTGTCACATAGGAAAATTTGTCATTGACAAAGTCTTATGCGATTTAGGAGCCGGTATTAGTGTTATGCCTTTATCCATATGCAAGAGACTTGAAATGGGAGAATTAAGACCAACTAAAATGTCTGTGCAACTAGCAGATCGTTCCGTAAAATACCCTGTAGGAATTCTTGAAAACGTTCCAGTGCGCATAGGTCAATTCTACATTCCAACTGATTTTATAATTATGGATATTAGAGAAGATGAAGCTACACCCATTATACTGGGAAGACCGTTCTTAGCAACCGCCGGTGCAATCATAGACGTAAAGCGAGGACGACTCACTTTCGAAGTAGGAGAAGAGAAAATTGAGTTCATTCTTTCCCAATTTTTGAAAGCACCTGCAATTGAAGATACATGTTACTTCATGGATATCATCGATGAATGCATAAAAGAAACGGAGTTAGAAAAAGACAAATCATCTGACTACCTTGTAGAAGACAAACTTAACCAATGTTTAGCAATAACACCGGACCCTACGCAATGCCTTAAGAAACCAACCTTAGACCTGAAAACACTTCCCAAGAATCTGAGATATGAATTCCTAGACTCAGAGCTTGAACGACCAGTGATAATTAATGCTGACCTAGGAAGACTCGAAACAGAAAAACTCCTGCATATCTTAAGAAAATATCCAACCACACTAGGTTACAACATCACCGATCTTAAAGGAATAAGTCCTTCTATTTGTATGCATCGCATCATGTTAGAAGAAGACTGTAAAACTTCTAGGGAACACCAGAGAAGACTAAACCCGATCCTAAGTGAGGTAGTGAAGAAGGAAATAACCAAGTTATTAGAGGCAGGTATCATATATCCTATATCTGATAGCAAATGGGTTAGTTCTGTACACGTAGTACCAAAGAAAGGAGGTATAACAGTCATTGAAAATGAAAAAGGAGAAACTATAACCAAACGAATCGAATCGGGATGGAGAATGTGCATTGACTATAGGAAACTAAACAAAGCAACCCGAAAAGACCATTTCCCCTTACCATTCATTGACCAGATGTTAGAACGATTAGCAAAACATTCACACTTCTGCTATCTAGACGGTTACTCAGGTTTTTTTCAAATACCAATTCACCCTGATGACCAAGAAAAGACAACGTTCACGTGCCCTTTTGGTACCTTCGCTTATAGACGAATGCCGTTTGGCCTGTGTAATGCTCCTGCAACTTTCCAAAGATGCATGATGGTAATATTCGCCGATTTCCTAGAAAACATCATGGAAGTATTTATGGATGACTTTTCCGTATGCGGACAAAACTTTGAAGAATGTCTTGAAAACCTAGAGAAAGTTCTAGAGCGATGTGTAAAAGTAAACCTAGTACTTAATTGGGAAAAATGCCACTTTATGGTACAAGAAGGAATTGTTTTAGGACACATCATCTCAAATAGAGGAATTGAGGTAGACAAGGCCAAAATAGAGGTAATCGAAAACCTTCAACCTCCGAAGACTGTGAGAGAAGTACGAAGCTTCTTAGGACATGCCGGTTTTTACCGACGATTCATTAAAGACTTCTCTAAAATAACTAAACCGTTGACCGGATTATTGATGAAAGATGCTGAATTCATATTCGACAATAAATGTTTAGAAGCATTTCAAACGCTTAAACAAGCACTGATCTCCGCACCCATAATGCAGACACCAGATTGGAATGAACCATTCAAAATAATGTGTGATGCCAGCGATTACGCTGTAGGTGCTGTTTTAGGACAACGAAAAGATAAAAAGCTTGATGTTATATATTACGCAAGTAGAACTCTAGATGAAGCACAAATGAATTACGCCACAACCGAGAAAGAACTTCTAGCAGTCGTGTTTGCGCTAGATAAATTTCGTTCTTACTTAGTCGGAGCCAAAATAATCATCTACACTGACCACGCCGCTATCAAATACCTCTTAACTAAAAAAGATGCAAAACCTAGACTCCTAAGGTGGATCCTGTTGCTACAAGAGTTCAATTTGGAAATCAAAGACAAGAAAGGAACTGAAAACGTAGTAGCAGATCACCTCTCTAGACTTGAGAACCTTGAACCGGAAAGAACAGCAATTAACGATGATTTCTCGTACGATAAGCTTATAGCTGCTTTAGAAGAAAATAACGCTGATAAACAGGTAGAAACTACCTTAGCAATATCTGTTACACCGTGGTACGCTGACCTCGTCAATTATTTAGCCGCCGGAATAGTTCCATCTACCTTATCCTACCAACAGAAGAAATGATTCTTCTACGATATAAAACAGTATTACTGGGATGACCCCTTACTTTTCAAAAGAGGCCCCGATGGTATTTTCCGTCGATGTATACCCGAAGAAGAGGTAGAAAGTATAATCCAACACTGCCACTCCGCTCCTTATGGTGGACACGCAAGTACATCCAAGACCTGCTCTAAAATCCTACAAGCCGGTTTTTATTGGCCAAGTATATGGAAGGATGTACATGCAACTATTAAGAAATGTGACAGATGTCAACGCACAGGAAACATATCGAGACGTGACGAGATGCCACAAAAGGGCGTTTTGGAAGTCGAGATTTTCGACGTGTGGGGAATAGACTTCATGGGACCTTTTCCATCCTCTCTCGGTAACAAATACATACTCGTGGCGGTAGACTACGTTTCAAAATGGATCGAAGCTATAGCTTCTCCAACAAACGACACACGAGTAGTAACTAGACTCTTTAAGAATATAATATTTCCAAGGTTTGGTGTCCCAAGAATAGTTGTCAGTGATGGTGGATCGCATTTCATATCCAAAGTACTCGAAAAACTACTGCTTAAGTATGGCGTAAGACATAGAATAGCGACACCTTACCACCCTCAAACCAGTGGGCAAGTGGAAGTATCTAACAGAGAAATCAAACAGATACTAGAAAAAACAGTCGCCACCTCAAGGAAAGACTGGTCATTGAAATTACCAGAAGCTTTATGGGCATACCGAACTGCTTACAAAACACCCATAGGGACAACCCCATTCAAGCTAATTTATGGAAAATCCTGTCACCTCCCGGTAGAATTAGAACATAAAGCCTATTGGGCTATTAAAAATCTAAATTTAAACTATAAAGCCGCCGGTGAAAAGAGAATCCTTGATATAAGCGAATTAGAGGAACTCAGAAGAGACGCTTACGAAAATGCCAGAATTTACAAAGAAAGAACAAAACAATGGCATGACAAGCGCATATCAAGGAAAATCTTCAAACAAGGCGATACAGTCCTTTTATTTAACTCCAGATTAAAGTTATTTCCGGGAAAACTACGATCTAGATGGTCAGGTCCTTTTCAAATTACCAATGTTTTTCCCAGTGGAGCAGTAGAAATTAAAGGCAAATCTATGGAACCATTTACCGTAAACGGGCAACGTCTAAAACATTATCACTATGCAGAAAACAATGAAGATTCGCAAGTCTTGCACTTAGACGAAATGCCTCTAGAAACTATAGATTGTAATTGATTGTTTTTATGTCGAGCTTGCGACATTAAACAAAGCGCTTAGTGGGAGACAACCCACAAATTATTTTATTTCCTTATTCTATTATTATTATTATTTTTCTATTTTCTCCTTAATTATCCTTTTCTGTTTAGTATTCATTCTTAATTTATTTTAATTTATTAAAAACTTCTTTCTTCTTTCGGCATTTGGCCAAGTCCTTACTAAAACTCTTGTTTTTCTTTTCTCTAGCTAACACTAACCTGATGGGACATATTGATCGTATGGGTATCAAATTCAGAGGAACAGCTCAGAAACAAAAGTTTGAGGAACTAGCCACGAGAGAGATGCTACCTAGCCTATATGCTGATGACTGGGCAATGACTGCCCTTGGACTAAGAGAAAGTGTCCTGTATTTGCTGAATCAGATAGGATGGGAGACATCCCCTATCCTACGACATTTCGTCACCTACCGGAGACTAACACTAGAATTCCTTAGTTCCCTGATCAATCTACCCAGCCATGGAAAAGGAATAAGCAGAGGTTTCATACAGTTCAGAATGTTTAACATGGAGTACCAATTTAATATTCAAGATTTTACCAACCTTTTAGGCTTCCCTACATCCTTTGACACATTCACAGTAAGCCAAGAGGAACTTCTTGAATATAGAGAACTTGAACACTTTTGGGGTAACTTGTCTGGAAATGACGATCCCGAGGAACATGAGTTTCTCTCTGGAAACATACATAACCCGACCTTCCGTTATTTCCATAAGATCCTGACCCACACCTTATTTGGGAAGAAGCCAAACAGTACCACAGTTTCACGTGATGAACTCTTCATCATATTTTGTGCTTCTCAGAACCGTCCAGTAAACGGTGCCACTTTTATGTTAGCAAATTTGGACCACCTTATCCAAGACGAACGAGCACCAATCCGAATAGGCGGTTTGATAACTATGATAGGTAATGCTATTGGATTACGTCAGCCTATGCTTGACTTAAGCCCTTTTTGTGGCATTACTACTATGAGTATACCCTTCCTCTTCAACACTTTGTTTATAGCAAACCTAGGGACTGATGAGTTTGAGCTTATTATTGATAACCAAGTTCTTTGCCTATTCACCATGCCCGATCCTAGAACCAGTATTCACAACCGCAACAACTGGCTCTACAACCTGAACGAAACCCCCTCTCCTGCTAGATCCACTGAATCCATCCAAGACTATGAGATTTGTGAGGACTATGAGATTTATGATGACCAGATTCCTTATGCTGAATCAGATCCTCAGACACCATCTGGATACTATGATATTGATCCTCCTCCTCAACCTGCTCAGACCGAAGAATCGGCAATACCCGACCTTAGACATCATATGCCCGGAACTGATTATAACACTGCCATGGAAGCTTTGATGTCAGAACAAGATGCCCTCAGAGAAGAGTTCACTAGCCTGAGGCACGAATTTCTAGGATACATGAACAGTATGACAAACCAGTTTCACGAGTTGCTACACCGTGTTAACTCTTTTGCACCGGCCAGAGATCGTGCAGATGGATAGAAATTATTTTTCTTAGTTATTTAGTTTTAAGTTAGATTATTCATTAATGTTATTTAAATTCATATTCATATTTGTTTCTCTTTTGCATTTTTATTTTTCTCCATTGTTACATTATGATTATTTTATTGAAGCTATTTATTCATTTTATCATGTAATATCTATTATGCTCTCTACTGTTGCTGCTTACATGAATTAGTAAAGAACAATATATTTATACATCATTGTGCAAAGTAGAACGACATGCAGGAAAATTAAATAGCAAAATAAAATAATCAAAAGCAAAACAAAACAAAAAATAATAAAAATAAATTACCAAGTTATTCTAAAGGACGCTAGCTGGGACCATGCCAAACAGACAGTATGACGAGCGTCACAAGGTCTGTCACGGACGTCACGCTAAGTACCTGTGACGCCCGTCATGCACCCGTAACGAGTGTAACGCCCTTCGGACTAGGTGAACGTTAAGGAGCCGTTGGAGACGAACGTTACACCCTTTCAAACTTTTTACCTTCCCCATTTATTCACATTTACCCATAATTATTCACTTTTCAACCACCTATTTTTCCAACTTCCAACATTTCCCTGACAGATGTCACCAATCCCAACCGCCACCTCTATGATCTAAATGCTCCCGAAGCTACCGAGCCTTCGCATACAAACCCGCCCACAGACGAGTTTGAAGAAATGGAGCAAGGCGATCATGCTCCTGCACAACAATCAGTTCCGCTCAACCCTTCCGATAATGCAACTGGCCCATCCTCACAACGTCGTCGACGAAGAAGGCCTGCAACCAACGACGACATCATGGATGCTATTGATGGTATGCACGCACAGAATGTCGAGATGATGCAAATGATGCGTCAAATGCAACAACAGCAGGAAGAGAGGAATAACATAACCGATCAGCGGTTCACTGAGTTGTTTAGCAGGTTCGACAACTTAGACTTACGTCAACGATCACCAGGCCCAAGAACAAGAGGCGGAAGGCCACATTGATTTTAGTTCCCCTTTCTTTTCCTTTTTGTATTTCATTTATTTTCCTTCAAACATTGAGGACAATGTTTTATTCAAGTATGGGGGGAAAACCGTGTTCTTTCTATCCTCCATTTTCCTTTTCAAGTATGTATTTTTCTTTTCATTGTTATTTCCCTTATTGTTTAAAAAAAAATAAAAAATTATTATAATATAGATTTATTTTAAGTTAAGTCCCTAGCGTGAAAACTTTCTATTATCTATTCCCCTCAATTTTTCATGAGCCATAATAACAAAAATTTAACACACCCAGTAAGTATAAAGGTTGCTTATTTTATAAAACTTGAGTGAAATCAAGACAAAAATCATTACCATAACAACGCTCTAAAAACCTCAACATGTCAATCAGAATGAGTACCTATTATACCAATCCCTTGAACTTTTAGTTTTATAGTAACCCCAAGTAGTTTATACGAGAAGTCAGCACCATCTTAATAGCAAACTACGTGGAGAGCCGATGAATATAAGTGAATGATTCCCAAAGTAACATAAAAAAAATAAAAATATATATATATATATATATATATATCAGGAAATGCACTAAGTAAGTTAGGTGATCCTTACCAGATCATTCAATCTAAAGGTTGCAGATCATACAAAAGCATAATACGAGAGATCCATTATGAGTTGGTTCAGTAGGTATCTGGTACTGAACTTGGTAGGGCGGACTACGGTCCGATCCCCCGCAATTTGCAATGGACTGAATAACGAAGTTATCCGACTTATGTACCAGAACTTCTAGCTAAAAGGGGATCAGAATCACTAACCGGTTACTCCACTATGTGCGCGACAAGATAAAGGGCTTAATGTGATTTCGCTAGAATGAAAACGGGTGAAATAAGAGTAAAGGAACTAGGATAGCTATAATGGCATTAGTCGAACTGGTTTGCATAAGATGGGGTTATCTGAGGTTGTGAAGGTGGTTGTTGATGTCAAGATTAAACTCAGGTTACTTCTAAACAAGGTTTACTTGCAACCCAGTACGAGTTGATGTGTGTTTTGAAATTTCATCTGGCTAAATTTTTTAAGTTCTATACTGTATTTTGCTTGAGGACAAGCAAAGATCTAAGTATGAGGGAGTTTGATAACGTGAAATTATATCATATTTTAGGACTTAATTCAATTAAATTATATTATTATTTATTTCAATTTACTTCATTTTATTAGATATTACGCGATATTTCCTTTCTATTTGTCTCAGGTGATCCATTTGAAGCAAAAGTAAAAAAAGGAAGAAAAGGAGGTGCAAAAAGGAGCGAAAAGAAGCAAATATCAAAGCCCAGCCCAAAGCACAAGAACACAGGCGCTGTGCCTGTGACGAGCGTCACAGAGGCTGTGACGAGCGTCACGTCTTGCACACTCCTGTAACGAACGTCACACATGGTGTGACGAACGTCACACCATTCCTACATTTTTGGCACCAGGAACGCGTTGAACCTATCTGCACGCTTGACTCCTTTTCAAAGTAATGGCTATATTTACGGAAGACGTTTTGAAGACAGTTACGGAAGGCACCAATATAAATAGCTACTTTTAAAACCTGCAGCACACACTTTTTTCCAGATTTCGGCAGTTTCCAATTTTCTTTTTCTCAGCAGCTTAGGCATACCTTTTACATACTACTTTTGCAACTTTTATTATTTTCTTTTGGCAATTCTATTTTCTTCTCTAGCACTTAATTAGTTTTTCACATAATAGTTTCTACACCGGAAACTATTGTGTACCTTTTCACCGGATCTAACCTTACGTTAGAATCTAGTTTTTTTATTCCTTCGTTTTAATTTGTTAGTTAATTGAAGAATTCAAGAACAAATCCTACCGGCTTGTGGTGGAGTGTTCAAGACTACTGTTTAAATTATCCAGGTTCTTTAATTATTGTTTAATGCTTTGTTTTATTATTTATTTATATTATTTGCTTGAGATGAGTCTGTTTATGCATGATAATTATTTAAGTTTGTTTAGCATGTCTGGCTAATTCGCTTAGATATCGGTATGTAAAGTAAGCGGAATAAGGAATCAAAACTAAGTCGGTTTAATTAAGTTTAAAATAAAAATCACTCTTTTTACGGTCTCAATTTACAGGTTTAATAACAAGGTTTTTGTACGAAACTAAAAGACATAAAGAAGTTAAAATCAATAGAGCGAGAGTTTGAGGTTTTAACTGGACAGTGTAAATTGGACATTAATTCTAGATCAGGGCGAGAGCAATTTTTAGAGTTAATTAAATTCTAATCTTTTCCAAAAAGTATTTTTAAAGATTGAATGTGAGGACGAGAGTTAAGCATTCGAATTTAATTATATAACCTAAATCAACAGAGCGAGAGTTTGAGATAAGGGTGTTTAAACGGTTAGTGTTTTCTTAAAAAGAGTTTCTACGGACTTTTATTGCTTTCAAAAAATGGTTTTTGACTTAATTATAAGTGACAGCTACGTTAACATAAAATCATGGTTTATTCAACAGAGCGAGAGTTTGAGATAAAACTTTTAATCAATAAAGTCAACTGAAAAGATTTGTTTTAAAACCAAGGGACCGACAAAGAATTGATTCCCTAATTACGACGAATTACATACCGATATCCGCTTTATTGATATTTAATCTAGAATTTAGTTTAGTTTTAGCTTTTCCCCCAGACAATCAAAATATCATTTGCCTTAGCTTTACGAAGTAACCTTAGATAACGGTATATCGATTCATAAGTCCCTGTGGGATCGATATCTTTTAAAACTACGCGATAGAAAACTGTGCACTTGCAGTTTGTACCCCAATTCGACTCATAAAGTCGAGCGATC